>NW_027116348.1:1520168-1567629 GCF_000696795.3 Halyomorpha halys | reverse complement strand
AAAAAAAAAAAAAAGATAGGTAATTATTAGTTTCTTACTTAAAACAATCAACTTACATATGCACTTTCATGATATTGTTTCGAAAATAACACTTGAAGTTCAAATTTACAAACTTAAAGCCATTTAAAAACAGATTTACTAAATTATTTATAACAAATTCTTTCACTATATTTACTTTTCATTTTTCTTCAGAGTAATTGTAGTAATATTTAAAAAAGAAGTTTGGAAATTAAATTATAAAAATGCTTGGGGTGATAAAAGCATTCTACCCCCTTCGGTGGTAAAAACTTCTTCTTATGTGTCCTTGCTAGGCAAGGGGAGCTATTGTGGAGCTGTAGGAGCCCTAGGGTAGTTTGAGGGCCCGCAATCTTTGACCCCTTTTTAACAATACCCCAACGAATCGGGTCGAATCTCCAGGACACATCTTCCCTTCTCCTCCAGCGTTATATACTTCCCTTTTATCCATTTATATCTGTACAACTACAATTCCATATAAATATACAACAGTTTATTTTTGAGTATTAAAAAGCATTAGCTTATTTTTATCATTTGCTACAGATGAATTAAATATAATTAAAAAAGTCTCCTGAAGGCACTGTTCAGTATAGTTTCATCACCATTATACAGGTTATGTTGGTAAATAATTAACTACATTTCAAAGTTCGTAAATATATTGTATTACATAATTAACACAAACTTCAATGATCCTATGAATATTCTACTATGAAACCTTCATTGTATTGAAATTATGTGGTTTATATGTGAATAATCATTTCGAAAAGATTGTTTTGAACTGTTATGAAATTAATTTAATATTTTGGATTTTCCTCCCAATACCAACGGTCACTTTGTTTTTGACTGCCGTCAAAACAGGTATGCATTCTGTCTCATCATTTGATTTGTATTTTTTTTTTCTTTTTTCATCTCTCTATTTGTACTTTCTTTAATATTTCTTCTCTTATCTATCTGTTACTATTACCCTTTTCATTTACTATTTATAACCTTTAATTTTTCTTATTATATCTTACGTTTTTACATTTTGTACCCCTGTTATTTTACACTTATGTTTTTTCTTTTTTTCCTTTTTGTAACTATAGTGTTTGTATCTTTTTTAGCCCTGACGAAGCCATGCAACGTGCGGCGAAACGTTGGCTCAATAAAATGGTATAATTATCTACTATTAGAGTTTTTTTTTACCGCACCCGGACCATATTCCATTCATAATTTAATATTTATTTTTTTTTTAAAGATATAAGACATGGACAATTAGCCTGGAAACAATACAATTTATTGAATTATGGCATCAATAGTCAAGGTATGTTCAAAAACATTAGCATTGTGTGAGGAGGTAATATAATAATGATATGAAAACAATTTTTATAGGTTTTCTCCTTGAAAATGAAGGGGCGAAACGTTGGAGGTCTTTTAAAATAAAAAGTTGAGAGAAAAAGTGAATCATTGAAGTTTCTGTTAATAATAAAATAAACCACTCTCAAACAATCAATATATTAAATCAGTAATATAAATATTATTACTTTAACTTTTTAATAATACAAGGAAGAATAGTGCCTTAAGGTTTTTGAAAATAATGTATTATACAAAATATTCGGACTGACAAAGGATGAGCTAACCGGAGAATTTAGAAAGCTACAGAATACTGAATTGAGGCAACAGCTTTCGGTAATGCAGATAATTAAAATATAGCATTGCGGCGTATAAGAGAGGCGTGTCATATTGTGGGATTAGTCACGAACGGGTCACTAACCCGACGGTCAAACGTCTGGAAAGTTGGTGCGAGGACTGCTTTAGGACTGAGTTAGTAGATTTTGGTTTGGAGAGGTATCACTGTTCAGATATATGTAGAGAACGATTAGTACAAACTTAAGGTTGCCTAAGATTTTACTATAATTATTATTTAAAAAAAAAATAAGAGTTGTAGGTAGAGTAATCAAATCTATTGAAGGAGCCGTGTTTGAAACCTACATGTCAATAAAAATACTTTTGAGTATGGTTGAGCGAAAGTAGAGAATTCTACAAAATTATTCCTAGACCATTTTTACTTACTCTCTCGAAATGTCGGACGCATCCGAAGAGTCGATTTCAAAATCAGGGTGCCTAGGAAAATACTCTTACGCATGCGTAAAGGAAAGTTGCGGAAAGTAAAAGGAATCTAATTTAATCCATGTGGGAACAACTAAGTACCAACATGCACAATTCTTGAACGTTTCATCAAATTGGGATCAACGTTTTGGTGGATTATGCTTGTGAAACAAAATTGATCAAAGACAGTCATGGGATCAGCATTGTTCTTTGATGTCCTAAACGTAAAATTTAAAAGAAAATATTTGATTCTGATAACTTTTTTTTTCATAGTAAAATGAATATTAATACATTAATCAAATTAATTTGAGCACTTAAAATTGAGGGGAGAAAAAGTGACCTTACTCAAAAAATCTTGTAAACCTCAGTACTGATATTTTTATTTCGATAAAATGAAACAATTTTAGATAACTATGTAATGGAATGGATGACTTTTCAAACCTCATTTTCAAATATACCGATAGATACAACCTCTTGTGTATCCTAATACTTTGGTTTTAGTCTAAGTGGAATTATTCCGCAACAAAAATTTGACTACAGACTGACAATTACGGAGTAAAATGTGTTATTTGATGTCTTTAACGTAATATATAATTTTTAATAAAAGATTTTATTCTGAGGACATTAATTTTTTTAATTCCTGCATGAATAAAAAGCTTCCCTAACAAATTAAATAAAAATGATCCAGCATTCGGATGGTATTAACAGATTAAAATGGCGATACTTCAAGTTAAGTGAATTTTTATTTTTCTAATATATTTTGAGTTACCAGAAGAAAGACGAATCACTTAGATTCGTTTGAATTAGGCGTATGGAAAAATTTTAATGTGTAACTATAGCTAAACTAAACTACGAAACAAAACATCATTTAACTGAACTGTAGCGCCATAACAATAAATAATTCTTGGAATTGGAAGACATTTAAGATTGGAATTACTAACTCAGAGAATAGAGAACAAGAATAAAGACCGATCTGCATGTAATTACCTAAACAATGAAAGCTAGTTACGAAAGTTTTGCACTCAGCACATGCGCAGATGGAACTGAGGTGTCGGTGAATGGTAACACTATAACAAATTTTGTTACAAGCTCACATTGCCTATCTACAGAAATGTAAATCACCAGTAGATAGGAAGGATGCGTTCTATGCTATCCTGCACCATGATTATAATTTCCTAATGATCACGTTGTACACTTATAGTTTTGATCGATTTACTGGTTTGAAGCCAGTTACAAACCATTGGACGTGTTGAGAAAAAATAAGAAGAATTAATATTTTTTTTAGAATATTCTCACATAAATAAACAAAGTATTGGGCTGTAAAATAAAATCATAGCGTTTTTCAATATTTCAATTTAATCCTCTCTGTGCTTCTAAATGTATCTTTCTAAAATCATGTTTACTTGGTCAACAATGTTTACATATTCTAAAAAAGAATTAGTTAAGATGCTTTCATGTACCAGTTTCAACCGAGATTCCTTATCTTAAAAAAAAATCATTTTCGTCATTTAATTATTTTTTATTTCCGAAAAGGAAGGAAAATCCACTGCACAGACGGTCAACAAAATTTGCAGTGTGTATGGCGATAATGCTTAGGGAGAAAGCACCGTCTGTAAGTGGTTTGCTCGGTTCAGAACCGGAAATTTTGACTTGGAAGAAGCAAAACGCTCCGGTCTTCCTTCAACTGTTGATGATAACCAAATTCAAGCATTGGTCATAGATAACCCTCACGCTACGACACGGGATATCGCAGGAACGTTTAACATATCTCATGCAAGTGTCTTATCTTAAATCATTTGTGGGCTGCGGGATATGTATCTCGAAGTGATACATGGCTTCCTCACAATTTGACGGAAAAGAATTTATTGGACCTCATATGTATTAGCGATTCCCTCATGAAACGCAATGTTAATGATCCATTTTTAAAGAGGTTGAAAACTGGGGATGAAAAGTAGTCATGTACAATAATATTACGAGTAAAAAGTCTTGGAAAAAAATAAGTGACCAGCCATTAACGACTCCAAAAGCAGGATTACATCCAAAAAAGGTTATGCTGTGCATTTGGTGGGACTGGAAAGGTGTCCTTTATTTTGAGCTCCTCCCGTCCAACCAGACCATTAATTCTGTAGTATACTGTGTCCAGTTGGAACAATTAAAGGCAGTGATTGAGCAAAAGCGTCCACCATTGGCTAATCGCAAAGGCATAGTTTTCCATCACGATAACGCCGGTCCTCAGGTGTCTTTGACGTCCCGGCAGAAATTATTGGTGTTTGGCCGGGATGTGATCCCTCACCCACCCTATTTACCAGACCTTCCACCAACAAATTTTCACTTATTTCGGGCCCTTCAAAAATCTCTTAATGGGAAACACTTGAATTCGCTCGAGGACTGCAAAACGTACATAGGTATTCATTGCGTAAAAATCTGAAACGTTCTGGGAGGACGGAATTAAAATATTAACTGAAAGTTGGCAACATGTAATTGATCAAAATGAGTCATATATAACTGAATAAAAATATTTATAAGAATCTGAAGTTTTTATTGAAATCACTAGTAAATTTATAAATCACTAACTACGAATTTATTTTACAACCCGATATAATGGAATACGACTATTTTTTTCTTCCACTGGAACTGAATTTGTCAAAATCCATAATAATAATTTTGAAGAACGGTATTCGTCTATGCACTCGAGTTAACCAGATAAAGTATCTGTGTATTTTTTAACGTCTCGACAGTCGTTTACTGAACATCCAAGCAGAAGGTATGAATAGTTAAATTTTCCCTGAATACTAAAGGTTCAAATTTCTTTATATGTGAAATGATCAGAGACATTTACTGTCAAAATATAAACTTTTTAAATCGATGCGTCGATAGATCATTTGCCAAACATTGAAATAAATATTTTTCAAAGATTTTTTCATTAAAAAATCATTCCATCTTCCTATATCGGCCTAAATTATATGATTCTTTTGAAACCCAATAAGACTTGTTGTTCACTTTGAAATTATTGATAAAATTCTTACATAGGATGTTCAGTATAAATTAGATGATCTAATAAAAAAATTCCAATGAAAAAAGTAATAGATCTACAACCGTAGTCCCACCCACCACTATTGATTTTTAACCATAAAGTGACACGTGCGGCCAACACTGTGGCAAAATTTAAGGTTCGCAGATAAAACTTATTTTTGAATAATCTCGTTTATGGAAAAACGTATTACAATATCTTTAAAATGTTAGGATTTATACTATTTTATTATCTTATATTCAAAATATAAATGTTATTTTACAGCATTTTTATATTGTCTTTATCATCCTTTTTTAAAAATATTACTGAGCTCGTAGGTGTAGTATTATTTTCTGAAAAAGACAAAAAATAGATTCTAAAATAGTTTTTTTCAATTACTAGAAATTAATAGTTTTTAATAGTTAGAAATTAATACTGGATTAATAGTTTTTGTAAATTACTAGAAAGGAAATTGATTATATGATATAAATATGTTCGTTAATTTAACAATTAAAACATGGAATCACATTTCAATCAGCATGGCTTCCGAAGTTTATTTTTTATTTTCTTAGTGTAGTTTTCCTCCATACTGATTTGAGAAATTTTATTTCTTTTACAGAAATATTTGTTCCGTCATTTAGTGGACTAGAACTGAAGATACTTTTAATAGTAGAAACTATTTACACATTAGAAATAATTTATTGATTATACAACAACTGCGGATTGGGAACTTAAAATAAGAACAAAGATTTTTATATTTTCTTAAATATTATAGTGCTCTTGCAACTGAAGAAGCTTGTACTTTTACTAATTTTACTCGTAAAAACTTTATTTCATACTTTAGAAAAAATTTATTGGTTCAGTATTTTACATTGGGTCAACATCACACAAAATTGTGGTTTCTTTTTGTGGGAAATAGATGCGAATTTGGAGAACTTAAAATAAGAATATAAAATACACTATTTCACAGCAACTGAAGTACATGTTAAAACACTATTATTCAATCAGGTATAGTATTTAACACAATACTAGATTTTAACATGTACCATTAGAACCTACGAAGTCTGGAGTTCATTTCTTTGCAAAGAAGTACTGTTTCTAGAGCTACAGTATGTAAGAAGGTAATTTGTTCCAAAACACGCTCAGCCACTAGGACTTTTTTCCCAATTTAGGATAATCGTTTTATAAATATTCGGTATGCCACAGGAGGGCTCTCGAACCCACAGGATTGACTCACGGCTAAAGCAACAGCAAAAATAATTATCTGTCGGATGCGAATCTGGGCCCGGGAGTAAGGAGTACAGTGCCGACAATCCATAATTTACTTTTAAATTATTGAAGAACTACCCGGAATTGATAGTTTAGATAAATGATGTATCTGAACGATGTTTTTCTTCTTTATCCCAATTTTGTTATCTTAATTACATTAAATTAGAGACCAAAATTGTTTACTTCCAATAAATGACTTATATTGGTTAAAATGTAAAAAAAAAAAAAAAAACCCCTAAGTTAGCCAATTACAGCTACCATATTTATCACACCACAAAAAGTAACATGCAACCATCATAGAGCACGATAAAAGACTCGAGGCAACTAACACTAAGACCAGTGATCTGCCACCAGACATGTCTATTTGTATTTATATATGTATATATGAATGTATTTATTATTCTGAAAAGAATAATCAATGTATGTATATATATATATTATATTATTCGTGTCAGAATTTTTGAATAATAGCCATTTCTCAGAAGCCATTTAAAGAGAATGTAGATGACATTATTGAATTTTATTTATTTGAAATGTTTTTATTAAACCTGCAAGTATTAAGCTGGTATTCATTTTTGTTATTATTATTATATAATAAAAAAAATGTGTAAATAGTGAAAATATCAATGTTCAGTATACTTATAATATCTTGGAATAAAAAAATTTTCCATGACCTTAAACGATTTTCATTTAGATGGTTCATTAGTCAGTCAATTATCCTCCGGTTCATTAAAAGTCCAAGTGTTTCTAAAACAAAAGTGCAATTTAAATAATGAAAACAGCTAAGCGGGAAACTATGAAGTTTTATGATATTAATTGTTAATTCAAGTCATTTCATTCTAGAAAGCCTCAATTACTTGGCGTTGAGAGTAAAAACAATATTAAAGAATTCGAGACAGAGTAAAAAGTTACTTTTAAATTCGCTTTACTTCACTCTTGACAAACACATTGACTCCTCTGATTCAGTTTAATCATTCTGAAATATTAATATTTAACGTAAAAAACAGAATAAAATTATTTAATAAATAAATTTAAAAGTCATATTTATTTAAGCGATAAATAACTGCTTTGTATTAAATGATATATTAATTATAATAATAAAAAAGGCTTAGCAAACCCGAAGGTTCGATATAGATGCCACTATTCGTTTTTTTACATACATCTCACCAGTAAGGCCCCTCGAAACCCATATCTACGAAATCAGTCTTAACGCAATCCTCCCATCTATGTTTTGGTCTACCCCTTGGACGTTTACCCGTCAGTTCCAGTGTTTATACATTTTAGGGATTCGTTCAATAACAAGTCCCACAACCTTACACGCCCATCTTATTCACAGCAATGCTATAACCAAAATTATAATTACTGGGTGCAGTTTTCTCAATTAATCGTTGTGAAACCTTCTAGATTTTTCCAGAATTATCCTTATTCGGACCGAATATTTTATTTAATAGTTTTTTTAAACCTAAAAAAATAATAAACAATTATATATTAGCATTAGTTATTTATTTATCTAATCATTTATTATTTATGTGGTGCTAAATTGCATAAGATATATCACATATCCAGTAAGGAACTAACCAATATTTTTTATTCCAAATTTTAAAGCACTACTGATAGTATTCATTTCCAACCAAACCCCAGGTTCTGTGATTAGCTACTAGTGATAAAGAGAGGAATGCGGGATTTTGTTTATGTTGAAATAAGAAAATTCTGCATACATGAAAGATATAAATCATTAAACACTACGTCACAAAAACTTTAAATTTCAAAGATTGTTTTTGATCTATAAATTCAATAAATAGATCCAAATGATATAATTTTACCTAATTTCATCCCTGCATTATAAATATTTGCATACTTTTCAGTTTAATATAAATAATTGCTAAATCGGTTTTAGGCCCTGTCTATGACATCTCATAAATATAAATAGTATTAATATTATTAAAATATGTTTATGTGCAATATTATATAATATATAAATAAGAGAAATATAGGAGTCAATAAAAGTTAATTTAACCATTTAAATGTTAGTTTGTTTAGGTAGGAAAGAACAAATATTATCAGTAGTTTTACTCAGAATGAATGTTGTATTAGAAATAATTTTTTTTTCTACTGAAAATTCATCAAAAAAGAAAAATGGAAATTGCAATATAAAGACTCTCTAAAACTTAATTTCTTCGTTTTGATTTAATGAAATAGTTTTCTATTTTTTCTAACCCAAAAGCTAATTAGCGTGAAGATTTTTTTAATTTCAGAGATTAATAACATTCAGGATTTGTCTAGCAAAAATGTAGACACTTTTTTCGCTAATCGATCAAATGTAGATACCATATAACTGTAAAAATGCAATATTGTCAGACGAATCTTTTATGGCGTTACTAGTATGGAAGATACCAGGGAACAGAATTTTGGAATAATATGAATAAGTATGGAATAATAATACGCATTATTCATAATTATTTTAGCTAGGCAGGATAGTTCAAGAATGTCTAATTATGGTTGAAAATTCGGGCTCGATTGCAACTGTGTTACGAATGAGTTTATAATTGGCAGTGAAACAAATCTCAGCATGTACTTTTAAAACCATTTATGGACCGTTGAGAGCAAAAGTGGTGTATGTCATTTTGATCTTGGTTTATAATCATTCATAAACTTTAATTTTTCATCCATTCTCATCATTATTAATACTTTAACTTCATTAAGTGATAATTAATTAAATTGAGTGCACTGACCTAAAATGCTTTTAAATAGTTGCTTACACTTGAGGAGAATAGTTTTACAGAGAAAGCTGTTATTTGTTCCAAAGCAAGAACTTGCATTCAGGAGCGGCTGTAAAAATCATCTTGGTTTGCACTTTTTACCCATTGATCTATCAACAAAATCGCAATGCACATTTCTATCGCCGGTATTATATTAATAACATTTACCGGTATTATTTTTTCATATTTATTTTCCAAAATTGCAGACTTTTGTACTGTAAGCTAAAATTTAGTACATTGTTTTTTGTTTTTTTAAGCGGAACAAGACCATGAAAGTTTAGGTGAACTTTTACTAAAATTTCATCATATCATTTTCCGAATGAATAATGACGTAACTTATTGTGTTGGCGGGCTCAAAAATGTATTTAGTAGATGTAATAATTGTACTTAAAAATCACCATGGGAGGAATTTAATAGATACAATAAACTCGATTTACAAACACGTAGTGAATCCATTTTTGGCGGACCTATAAATTAGGTCATTTAAAAAAAAAAAATCGCATCATAATTCTTTCTGAACAGCGATATGTGAATTGAGTTAGCGTTAAAAAAATTGCCTTATTCGTGGGTTTCTAAACTTTTCTTCCATTGTTTTCCCACCAGTTTTCATTTTTTTTTTTTTTTTTTACAAAGACTCTTTGATAAAAATGAATTGTTAACACGTCTGCTCATGCTTTTTTTGTGGTGAGTAATTTTTTCTAACATATTTTCTTTTTATCATAATTTTCGGTTCAAATGACATCTTATTATAAAAAATACTGTCATTTTGTGTATTGCATGATAAGAAAAACAAAAATCATGAAAGTTCCTTTCTACTGTTATGAGTTTTTCACTAGGTGTTTAATAAACATTTTCTAGTACTTACATTTCTAGTCTCACAATAAAGGAAAGTAATTTCAGCAATCAAGGAAAAATTAAAAAAAATTATGAATGTACAATTGAGAAAAAAAAATTATCCGGAAATTCCTTACCTCCTTATTTCTTGTATCATTTCGAAAAATTGAGCTTTGCTTTTCCTTCTTCTCCTTTGCTCATGCTCCTTCTAGGACAAAACAAAAATAGAATAATGACTTTTGTAGTTATTTCGAATAATAATTTTTTTCATTTAGGGTTAGTTTAAATACTGTTACAATTCAATTGTCTATAAATTTATAAAAACTAAATACTCACTCTCTTAACACTTTTCTGAAAGAGACTTGTAATTTGCCCTTGTCGGATCGTATGCACCAATTCCCGGGCAGCGTGGTGAGGACTTACTAATTCAACACAATTTATGAACCTGTACAGTTTCTGAAAAAAAAAGTTCAGGATAGATTAATAAAATAATAAAGATTCACTTGTCATATAACACGGAAGTTTTAATTTTATTTATTAATTAGTTAGTCTTGTTTTCGCATCAAGAGAGTGTTATTTCGCTAACCTTTTACTTTGTGTTATCAGTCCATCTCCGCAGACACGTTACAATATAGACAAATCTATGCTCGGTCAGAGGCAAATAATTTTTTTGGGCCACACTATTTCGGGGAGTCAACCCCAATGCTAACAAGGTCGCTGTTATACGGAAAACGGCGGTCCCAAGTGTTGTAAAAGGAGTCCGAAGACTCTAGGGAACACTGAATTATTACAGACGGTTCGAGCCAGAAGTGGCGGATTATCTCGTGCCTCTTAATAATCACCTAAAAAAGGTAAGAAAAGTGATTATTACCCAGGTAGTGGAGAACAATATCCGGAAGAGCATACAAGCCATGCAAGAACTTAGTGGCGGACGGGTTGTCCCGAGCAATAACAGTAAATGGTGTAGAGGAAGAGGCTGGGGGACCGTCCAGGCAATTCCAGGAGTGGACATTGGGAGAAAAGGGAGATCAGGGAACTACGAATGAAAATCGAGTGGAATTTTCATCAAGTGAGAGCTCGACAGAAAGCAGTCCTGCAGACATGGAAGGGATAGTGGAAATATTCAATGACAAGAAATGTCAGATATAATATTATATTCAGACTGAATTTTAGATTATTATATTATAAAATAAATGACATCCCAAAAAAACTCACATATGGAATTGTCATAATTCATCATATTGTCTTTTTTTGCAGGATAATTGGCCATGTCTTATTTAAACTACATAATTTCAATAGAAAAATATTCTTCAAAAATTGTTTTTCATTTTCTATTAATCTCATTAACAATAGCCTCAATAACAACAAAAATAAGGTTGATATTGGGAGGGAGACAACCTTACTCATTGAATGTCATAATCCATTAAATAGCTTTTTGTTTTGCAGACTGATTTCTCATGTCTTATATAAACCACTTAATTTCAATACGAAACTATTCTTCAAAAATTGTTTTTCATTTTCTATTAACCTCATTAACAATAACCTCAATAACAACAAAACTAAGGTTGATATTGTTTTATATTACTGGTTGTTTGAGAGTGGTTTATATTATTACTAACACAATGATCCACTTTTACTCTCAAATATTTATTTTAAAAACGTTTCGGCCCTTAAGCCAGTTTCAGGGCGACAACCTTGCTTATTGAATTGCCATAATCCATTAAATTGCCTTTTGTTTTGCAGACTAATTTCCCAAGTCTTATATAAACCGCATAATTTCAATACAAAACTATTCTTCAAAAATTGTTTTCATTTTCTATTAACCTCATTAACAATAACCTCAATAAGGTTGATATTGTTAATGAGGTTTATAAAAAAAGAAAAATAATTTTTGAAAAATAGTTTTGTATTGAAATTATATGGTTTATGGTTTATGACTTGGGAAATTAGTCTGCAAAAAAAAAAACAAAAAACAATTTAATGGATTATGACAATTTAATGAGTAAGGTTGTCTCCCTAAAACTAGCCTAAGGGCCGAAACGTTTTTAAAATTAACAGTTTAGAGTAAAAGTGAATCATTGAAGTTTGTGTTAATAATAATATAAACCACTCTCAAACAACCAGTAATATAAAACTTACTGACCTCATCCCTTAACATTGCTTAGCAAGTTAGCACATTTTACAAAACAAAAAAATTTTTATTTATTTTTTAATTGGACGTATTCCCAAGATATTACCTTAGACTGGAGTTTCTTTCAATACTATTCCTCCAACAGACTGTACTGAAACTGGTAATGTCACGAATCACAACATACAGGTGTTATGGAATATATGTCTAATACAAAATAAAAATAAAACTTTTTTTGTCAGATGTTCTACTCTTATAGCAAAGAAAAGGTCAAGTCTGTATCAACTTTTAATATCTGATAGACGATGAAAAGTGATATAGACATCATCATGAATGCGGTTTAATATTTTAATGTAACTCACAAAAATACAGTGCAACCTAAGTTCAGTTTAATTTCTGTTATTATTTGTGTCGAGATCCAAAGAATGAAGTTAAAATATAGGATGTTGGAATTCTCCAAGATTTATAGGCCGATAAATCACTTTGACAAGCATTTTGCAATAAGCATTTCCAAACGAAACATTAATTTAACAGGGAATATTGAATACCTCAATTCTCGGATGCTTCAAGATCGCTGTTTTATAATGAAAATATCATAAATAAAACAGATTGAAATTATGATCCTGAAAACCTGCTTCAAGCTAAACCATTAACAATTTTTTGACATTTTAATGTTCAGCGTTAATATATACTTTTACTAGCTTACCGAAAATAAGCTTCCTTCGTTATTTATTTAAATCTTTACTTTTTTTATATATAAAAAGAAGCTTTTAGCCTTTTTCTAATTGCATTTCTTTTGATCACTGCATCGACTTTTTTTAAAGATAGGAAGTTTAGTTTCTACTTGGTTGAAGTTAGTTAGGTACTCAAAGAGAAAAAGTGCTTCCAAAGGCTTTATCGCTTAAAGTGCTGGAACTCCTTAGGGATGAAAGAAACCGTGAGACTACATCTAAAGTTATTAACCTTGAAAAAATGCCTCATTTTTAGAATATGGATTCTTTACTTTATACTTTCTTTACTGAGTATTTTTTTATTTATTACCATAATAACGGTAAGAGATGTTTAAAATTTGTACTCAACGTAATGAGTGTTGAGGTGACTAATGATCATAAAAGATACAAAAGTGTTCAATACAACTGATTGATTCCAAAAACATCTATTGTGAATATTTTCCCGATGAATCGCAGCAAATGTGTAAATGACTTTTAGTTCCCATAATATTTGAAAAGGTAGTGAACGTGGAAAAATACGGAAAAAAGCTGAGTGTTTAAAGATACAAAAGTGTTGTTTAATATAATTGGATCATTCCAAAAACATCCATATTAAATATTTTTCCTATGAAGCGAAGTAAATGGCTTTTAGTTCCATAATATTTAAAAAGTGGAAAAAATGGCAGTGTTTTACGGACTTTTAAATAAAAAAAAATAAATAAAAAAAAGAATGGAAACTTGAACATGAAAGATACAAAAGTTTTGTTTAATTTAAATTAATGATATTCTACTGGAAGTGTTTCTAGAAACTAATATGATTGATAGTTAAAGATAACCTTCAGGGAAGTAATTATTCTCCTTGATTTAAAAAATGTGTAATAGCTGATTATTATAATAAGTTTCAATTATTGACAATAATATGTTTAATTAACTGAGTATTTTTTTATTTATTACCATAATAACGGTACAAGAAATGTTCAAAATTTGTACTCTACGTAATGAGTGTTGAGGTGGCTAATGATAACATACCACAAGATGGTATCTAGCAACCTGAAGATGGGAGATAACCCCGAAACGTTTTTGTATGTTTAATAAACTAATTTATTTAAATAAGGAAGATTGTTGTTCATTCACCAATTTCATATAAGTTTTGTTTAATATGATTGGATGATTTCAAAAACAAAGCCTTGAGTCTTCCAAACACTTGTGAATAACTACCACTTAAACGTGGAAACAGATGAAAAAAACGTAGTGTTTACGACTCTTTAAAAAAAAAAAAAAAAAAATTAAAAAGAATGAAATTGTAATAATATTTATAATTGTATTATTTTATATAGTATAAATTATATTATTTATAGCAATAAATATAATTGTATGATTCCCAAAACAAAGCCTTGAGCCTCTCAAACACTTGTGAATAACTAACAAAAAATAAATAAGATTACATTTATGCAGATCAGAAACAATAAATCTTACAACAACAATCCAACTAAGACCTACTGTATAGAGAAAATAGAGGGAAATCGGGTAATTGCGTCCCAAAAATATTATGATTTTCAACCCTCATTTGCCGGGTATTGATTTTTGTAATACTTACTATTTTTCCCGACAATGTAAAGATTTTATTAGGAATTAGGTACTGCTAAGGAATTCACTATTAGATTGATCTTTTTCGGATTTATTTGACAACCTCCTCTATTGTAAACATTTTTCGGATGAGTCGCAGTAAAGGTGTAAATGACTTGATTCATAATATTTAAAAAGGAACAGAACGTAAAAAAAAAAGAATAAAAATGGTAGGTAAAAAAAACTTTTTTTTTAAATTGTTTAGGTTCACCTTATGTTTATTGTTGTTGATATAATATTTACGATATTCCTAATTTGGTCAGAGACATTACAGTCGAATAAATACTTAGGTGGCAAATGCGTCCTTATTAAGTTCAAAATTGTATTTGTCCCAAACAACTAAAGAAGCAGAAAGAAATTTGTGTACCACTGTGAAATAAAAATGAAAAACAAATTACAGAACAATGATAACCATAAAAATAATTGACAGAATTTTTCATGAGAGAGTAAAACTTTCAAGTTGTTTGGCTGTGAAGACATTTTCCTGCAATGCAAAAAAATAAAGTGATTCTCGCTCGTAGACTAGATCCATAAAGAATGCTCACAAACAAATCAACTTAGGTCAAAGTAAACGCACATTCTCCCCACCACTGTTGATAGGAGTTATCAGAAGTTGCGAACAACACATAAAATAGTTCGATGGCTTCAAATAAAAATGGTTTCATTGTTTGAATCACTAAAACATTTGTTTCAGTCCACCCTAAATCATTCCAAGACAATTGAACCATTTTGTTAAATAATCGATGAAAGAAACGTGGTTAGGGATCTCTGTTTTTACACTAAATTACTTAAATTATTTTAAGGGGCAGATTAGATCTTCCTGTATTTGATTCCAATCATTGCCAACGTGTTATTTTTGATTTTTTTTTTCCGGCCAAGACTCCCGTTGGAATTCTATACTGCCTAACCATGGTTGGGGGTCAAAGTTTTTCATTTTGTGGGACCGCCACTCGATGAAAAAATTTGGGCACCGCCATTAGACATCAAATTAGACTGTCTTAATCACTGAGCTACGGGCGACTCTGCCAACGCATTAATTAGAAAACATAAGATTTTAAGTTTAAAAACGGTTCAAAATACGCCATTATATGCAGTATTTAATACCACATTACATATTAAAGTTAACTTTAACAACAAAATGCACAATATTAACCGTACACATATTAAACGGTTCACTATGGGCCACATATAAAATCTACCGGGATAAAATTCAGTACTGTATGCTGACTGAAATTATTCAGGATTATGTTTGCTTTCTCTAGTACACATCCAGTCCTATCAGTCTCTGTTTGTTTTCATTCCAACCATCGTGAGAAAAAATTAAAACATTTGTATATGTAGGATTGAATGAAGTTTTCAACCAATTTCCTTTCTAACGTTCAACCAAGTATAGGAAAGATTCTTAGGAATATATGAAAGATAATCTGTATTCACTAATTCACTCACTGTATTCACTAAGATTCTCTTAGTGAATTACTCTTTGTTATTCTTGGATTACTGTGTACAGATAGAGGAGCTTAGACCAGATCTGTCTGGATGTTCTAGGTTGTATATGATATAAAAATAAAACGATGTTTACAAGTAAACTTTTCTAGATTTAATTAGAGCGAATTCA
This sequence comes from Halyomorpha halys, assembly GCF_000696795.3. Lineage (NCBI taxonomy): Eukaryota > Metazoa > Arthropoda > Insecta > Hemiptera > Pentatomidae > Halyomorpha > Halyomorpha halys. The sequence continues at coordinate 1,551,578 of NW_027116348.1, read as the reverse complement.
GAGATAATTCATTGAAGAAAAAACATATGAAGCCAGGCTTCCAGGGCCATTATAAAATTTTGCAAGATATATTTCTTAGTATAATGTTTGTGGTTTCCATAAATGCAGAGCTCGTACTTTTGCTACGTAGTTAATACGAATCTATTTTTTTCTTTTGTGTAATATTAAATTCTGGCATACATAGATGCTATATAATAACTATGGCATATAATGTGGACCATAGCGCACATTTTCAAATATATAAATAAAATTATAACAAAATAAGGAATAGAATAAAAGATTAAATGGGAAAAAAATTAACATTTTAAACACAATCATTCCTATTTACAATATTTACTTTCAGTCTGGGTAACTCTGAACTGAGCTTGTCCCACTACCTGTGGAGGGAAAAGCAGGATCTCCAAAGATCCCACTGCTTATCTCTCAAATGCGTCACTGGTATTAAAAGGCAAGGGCGGATCAAGTGAGGTCGCTAACCGCACACACTCGACTCGAGAAGAGAATCTGGCCATTGACAGAACTCCCATATAATTATTTACAATAGGTCTCTGGGCCACTGCCATTTCAACCTTTGAGGAGTATTTAAGGAATCGGTAATGAGGAGATTAGGAAGAAGAGTAAGTTTCTCATGGATCGTTGTGAATTTAAATTTAACTAAGGTCGATGGGGCTCCACTAAACCATCAAATTCCTCCAGAATACAATCCTTACAGTCCAAAATCCTTAATACTTCTTACTTTGTCACAAATCAAGTCATCCATCAGGACCTCAATGTTCCATATGTTGCCGATTTGGCCAGAACCAGCTACCGTTCCTTCCATAATAAACTTCTCAACCACCCAAATCCACTTGTTTCTAACCTGGCTTCTCCTTCATTACCTAATAATCCTCCTAAGCGTCTGAAAAGAAGATAGCCTCGAGATCTTCTCCTCTAGAAATGTTATTGGAGTTCTATCAGTGGGTAGATTCTCCACATGTTTGTATCATGTTACTATGTCACCTACAGCAAATTTACTTGTTGTATATATGTGTATACAGCTGTAAATAACAATAAATAAATTATTAAAAAAAAACAAAAAAAAAAACAAAGGTCGGGACAAATGGGATATTAAGGTCGTAATGTGGGGCTTTATTGATTACAAAGTAAGAAGCAGTAACAATTGTTCGAAGGACTTAGGATTTTTATGGAATGTTAGAGTTTTTAGAGCGTTTCACGTAAACGTTTTATCCGTCACCCACATCCATAATAGGGCTTATTAGCACTTTGTAAAGTAGTAATTTGTTGTCTAGTTAAAACTGGGACTTTCTATTAAGCAGTCTAAATTGTATAATTGTCGGAGAAGTTCTCGTCTTTTGAGGCTAGTTTGTGGATTTCATGTTAGTCAGAGAAAGCCAAGATACAGGACTGTTTCTGAGAAAGGAATAGATATGGATTTAAAATACACCGGCGAACATGATTTGAGTCGAATGGTGAAGGTGACATGTTTGCATTTGGATACGTTTACTTTTATTCACCTATTTGTTCCGCTATATGTATAGAAGAAGCCTATTCTCATCATCTCAGTATACAAGTGTTGGAATGAATTTGGTATGTTTTATCATTATAATTACCAGCTGAAAAATATTTCCTTTATTATAAAATACTCATCACAATGTAAGCTAAAGGAAATGTGACATCAATTTTGACTACAATTCGGTTTGACTTTTCATGTGCATAAAATCATGTAATTTTGAGTCCTTTGTAGATATTTTCAGTTCTAAATTCAGACGAAAAGATTCATAACTATGGGGTCTGAGAGATAAGTTGTACGTAGTACGGTAATAGTCTAAGTTGTATGTAATATATCATGGAGGCGAGAGTTGGGCAAAAATTAGCTATAGTTGAAACTAATAGTTAATATTGTCATGGATACGATAGGTATTTATCAATGGTTCATTCATGAATAAGGGTAGTATCCATGGCAATATTAACTATTTGTTTCAACTATAGCCCATCTCTGATGGAGATATCTCCATCTCTTATAAAGTATCTTACACAACTGTAGGGGTTGTTCCGTAACAAAGGTTAAGCAAACTGAGTTGAATCGCACTTTATTCATTAATTAAAAAAAATAATTAATTGGTACGAATATTTAAAAATCACATCCTTAATTGTACATCTTGAGTATTAATTGCTTATGATGCTGAAACCTTAGTGAGTAGTGGGTGAACCAATATTGTGCCAATAATTCTAAAACGGATATTTATTCAGAACTTAGGGAGTTTCGAAAATTACAAGAGGGCATTTTTATATTCAGTGGATCTGAGACAAGCAAAATATTTAACTATTTCTGAATTTCTAAGCCAAAATTTCCAAATTTGAAAACAATATTTCTACACCAAACAATATTTGTGATGGATAAGATGGTTATACAACTTTTCTACAACAGAAGACGCACAATCAAAGCAAGATATTAGTATAACGACAAGATTAAACCTAAGAAAAAAGTGAAAAAATCCATTTTGTAACTAATCCAATGTTTTAAAAGATATATCTACAACTACTATGACATAAATTGTCTGGTATGAATTAGATAATGGTTTTTAAAAATATTCTATGAATTTCAAAGGAGTATTTGGATGGGTCTCGCGTTACAGCTGTAATTTGGGACATATAACATGCACTTTTCGAATTTAAAAGGGGATAAAGTACATAAATAAATTTTAAGAAAGATAAATGGTTTTGCCTCGTTACTAACAAATAACGTAAACGCATAGTTTAGATATTAAAGATGAAACAATTTCACATAGAGCATTAGTCATATAACGTTTACGTGCTTTGTCGCCACTGAAACTAAGGACGTTTTTTATCCATGCAGGAATGAAAAAAAAAAAATCTTTGGAATGCCAAATCATAAATTCTAGACATCAAGGTAATACTCTTTTTTTTATTATTATTTTTTATTTTTTACAACGTTTATGCAAGGAGGTGATTTGTTCAGGATCTCTCAACCTGAAACTCCAGGTTTTCCCAGAATTAAGGGTGCCCACTTTATAGAGGCTGGGTGGGCCCCAGTAATTCTTTAAATAGGACTTGCTTCAAAAGTACTGAATCACTGATTCTTTATGACATAAAGCATCTTAAAAATCTTAGATGTATATGTAGTATTATAAGGTATAACATTTTACCAAATATACATTTAATCAATTTATAATCAGTTGAATATACTGTAAATTTAGAATTGAGATAAACATTTTCCAATGGATCAGTAATATTGTATGTTATGTGGGTGATCCCTCGAAAAATAAGAGGAACCGTATTTTACACGTGATAATTTTCTTTAAATCTAGGTTAATCCATAAAACTCATAAAGTTTAATATGCTGAGGCTTAGCTTAATACCTCATATATAAGCTTTTATTAAGAAAACTTGGCCTTAACTCTTTTGGAAGTAGAGCAAACAAAAACAAGTTTTTAATTTTTCAAGCAGTGATCAAAGGTTTAACTAATTCATTTTTAATCAGATTTAACTAATTTAACTTTCAGTAATTGAAGGATTCATTAGGTATAACAAAAGAACGGAATACGGTTGATGAATTTTTATTATCAACTGAAAGAATTACAGCTATTAATCTTATTTATTCTATGTAATGGATGAAACCTTTTCGGTCAAATTCAAATAATTATTAATAAAATTATTTATTTTCAAAATATAAATATAGCACTAATTCTTATTCATAGTTTTTGTATACCAACAGCAAATAACTAAAATATAACTGTGCGGTGAGTTGGTCCAGAATCGATTAATGCAGTTAAGCATAACCTTAATGGACGGTTACGAAAGGGCTCGGGAAATAATGATAGGTGGCGGATTTTTGGGTGTAGGTTTTTGCGTCAGTGTGACTGACACTTTAGGTTTATAACTATCAGCATCCTGAAGTGTACGTAGCACTTCAAATTTGTCAGAACGTCGTTGTTGGAACGACGTTCCAAGAATGGCTCTTGGCCTGGCCTGAATGCAGCCTTTTTGGAAACGTTAGACCACTCATAAGTCGACATATAGATAGAAGTATTGAATTAGGTTTGATCTTGAAGATTTGTGGTTTGCTGAGGATCAGTATAATAATATTTTGATCACGGGTAAAATTATATACTTATAATACATAAAATATATGGTATAATATAAGTGTTAATAGGCTAAAAAACAGAATTCTAATGTTAGTTTAACAGTAAATCAGTTTATAAGCTCAAGTAGTTGGGCGAATGGAGAGGAATACTATTGATTAATTAATAATAAAAATAAAACGTGTATTTCATTCTACAATCTACTCTCACATTTATGATTGTTTTATAAAACGGATTTAAATGTCCTCTTTTATTTTTGGAGAGTTTTGTGATAGATTATCAAATATCAACTAAGTTAAACTACTATTTTTTAAAATAAATAATTTAGTTTAGACTAATTAACCTGTTGTAAGCTAGTAATAGTAAATTGTAAAAGAGATTTAGACTCTTGGGAACCATATCCAAACAACGTATAATAAATTAAAATGTTGTGAAGTGCCAAAAGAATAATCGGTTCGCTGTCGTTAAAGTCCATTGTTACAAAAATTAAGCATCTGTCATCATTTTATATTTATTCTAAATTAAATTTCCCAGAGGGTATTTTCGAGGTTTGGTTTGGTTCTGGGCAGAAAGATCGTGGAAAGGTATTACTTGATTCAGTAAATGACAGATTAAACTGTAGAGGATTAGAACATGAAATGATTAAAACTAAAACTTCAAAAAGATTTTTTTTACTAAGATTGTGCGTAATAAAGAAAGGCGCGTCGAAAATAATATGTTTTGCAAACTTTTATTAACTCATGACTAAAAAAATAAAAAAAGCTTGAATTTTCCAAAAGAGGCTCATGATAAAAGATGACCTCCAGTAAACGTCAATTCTACTCTGGCGTAATGATAATCCACTGAACGAAATAAAGGAAAGTATAACGCACGCTCTCTTCAAATTATGAGGTAGTAACAATTGCTACGGAATTATATCTCCGTTTCTGACAACTGAGATAGCATGCTCCGAGATATTTCAGTTTCTAAACCTTCCTTTACATCTCCTGAGAACAAAAAAAAAAAATTATAAACAGTTCCCAGCTTTTAAATTGTTATGCAAATGAAGAAGGCACTTGCCATTTATGCTAACTGTAGCATGGTCTTTATTAAGCTGAAAGTTTCTAAATTTTTTTGAAAATTTTGCGAATTGGTCCCAAAAGTACATTTTTTTTTTATATTAGGAACCGCTGAATTAAATTATTTGGATCCAATTTGAGTTTTGCTATATCCAATCCTTAAGCATTTTAGACTTTCGAATGCCATTAGCTTTTATCAGCAAATTATTGGATCATTTTATATGAAATGTTCGTTTTTATTATTTCATAAATGTAAAGTGGGATTTTGTTCTTTACTATGTTTATGTTTGCAGATTATAATGAGCCTTTAATAATCCTCTCTTTTTTGATAATAGTTACTATCATTCCAATTTATTGCTAATTGTTTAGTATGCCTTTAAATATGGCCATGGAAAAACACGATTTTCGAGTAATTTTTTCTGAGTTTGAACTTGGACACTCCGCAGCCTAAGCTGTAAAATACATCAGGCACATAAAAATATTTCCACCAGTGGTGAGAAATTTCCGTTCTTGAGCAAAAACCTACAAATTGCTTAAACCTTCTGTAATCCTTATTAATTCCTATTTTCATCAGACAACTGAATTTAATGGAATGCATTTTTATTTTATTTTAATTTTGATAATATTTTCAGGTGTAAAATTACAAATCTTGATTTTTTTAACATTAAGATTTTTTTTTCTATGAATAAAATAATATTCGGATACATATCAGTTAATTTAATAATTGTTATAACCTTATTTTGGTTAAACCTTCCAAAAAGGCCCCTGACTTTATACGTCTCAATATATCAATAAAATTTGCACAAAAGTTACTCCAATATATACGCTTTTATGGGAAAATAGCGTCATCATCAAGTTCAATAAAGCATATTTTTTCTGGTCAATCAAAAATGTGTAAATTGAAAGTTTCCGAAGTAATTTAGAAAAAAATATTTTAAAAACAAAGCTACTTATGAAAAATTACAATTTATACACGAACTTTCGTTGGTATTGATTTGGCTGAAATATTTTTTGTTGGATATTTTAAAACAAAGTAACAACAAACAGAAACAACCACCTTTTCCCGATGCCAAAATAACATATCTAAGATTAAATCTACGGCTCACCAATATTATTTGATGGAAGAATCAATTACAGTGAATTCGTTAATAGGTATTTGAGTGTGGCTTCTTTTTACACTCAAATACCTATAAACGAATTCACTGTAATTTATTCTCCCATAAAATAATATTTGTGAGCCTTAGATCTAACCTTAGAGATGTTATTTGATTTTTGTAATCTTGTTTTAAATTATCCAATATCGACGTTTGGTATAAATCTCGTAAGTTTAAGTATGATAGGATCATACACTGGTCTTTTCTACTGGTCAGCTGAAATGCGAAGCAGAAATTACGAAATATGATGAGCCCAATTTTCAGACAACAGACTCAATCCTTTTTCCAATTTCCTGGCGTATCTCTCCTCCCTCCTCCCCCTTACAATGCATATGAAATGCAGTGAAAGAAATTTCACCTATTATTGTTACCTATCCCCTATATATCAAACCCTAAACACCCGTAGGTCTTAGAAGAAAGAAAAATCAGCCGAAATGTATTCCATCTAAAATAAGTTGTTTTTAATGGATCGAAAATGTTAAATGTTTAAGGAGCAAAGTAATTGTATTCATCTTATAGGATAAAAATTTTAATTTAATTAAACAAACATTAAGTATTCATTAACTTACTTGGCTGAAGAACATTATATTCCTGCTCCTCCAAATAGTACCTTTCGGTTTGTGCCTGAGGATTGGTAAGGTGTACTTGTAGAATAGATGTTCAACCATGAGGATGACGAAGCCCATTACAAGGCCAAGACCCAGAAGAAGGAATACTCCTGAAATTTAAATTTAATGTGAATGTTATTATTTAAAAATAGAGAAAATCAAATAAATATTAGTTATATCTGTACCTTTGAAGTGAAAAAAAAATCGTCAAATTTCGATCATTTTTCTGGAGAGCATTTTTAAGAGATGTTTACCTCAGAATAAAAGTATATTCAAAAGGTGGAGTTAGAATTTAAAATATTGGATATATCCCTGCCTTGCTTTAATAGAAGTACATTTTTTTTTATAATCGAACTTTATTTATTGATAGATATTACAATCTGCCACATCGTTGTGGGCAATAGGTAATAGTGATGAATGATCACATTCTTACTAAAATTAAATAAATTAAGAATGAAAAATAAATGAAAAAAAGTACATAAAAATAAATAAAATCTCTCTTAAAATATATACAAACAGAAGGATAAAGGAAATTAACATAATCAAACTATGTGCATGAAAAATTAAATAAATAAAATAAGTCTTATTTACACTCCTATAAAGAATATTTACACAATCGACCTGAGGATCCCTGAGCCCATTCTTTCCCTTACGTATGAGGGGTAGAGCAGAGCTCATAAGATCCCAGCGCATTCCTCTCGCTGCATCTCTGGTAATGATGAGCCAGTGGAGGCCGAGCAAGTGCGCTAAAGCTGCAAACACTCAACTTGAGTGGAGAATCTGACCATTGCCCGAACTCCAATTGTACATTTTTATTTTACAATCTCTTGGGCACTGCCGTTTTTACCTTCGAGGTGGATAGTTGGGATGGGTGGAACTAGATAAAGTTTGAACCAAAGGATAGGGATAGTTACAAAGGTTTATAAGGAATTTTGAGAATTTAGTTGGTATGAGGTCAAGGACAAACGAGATATGAAGGTGATTGTGTAGTAATCTGTTCGAAACGTAATATGGTGCATTAACTGTGGTTTTAAGGATTTTGGTGTGAAAGGATTGGATACGTTTAATGTTCGACGGTTTAGCTGTTCCCCAAAGTTGAAGTCCGTAGTTCCAGATAGGTCTGAGTATAGTCTTATAAATTAGAAGTTTGTTTTCTATTGAGATATGAGAGGTTCGGCTGAGCAGGCGGTATAGTTGGCTGAATAGTCTGTTAAGTTCTTGTCTTTTAAGTCTAGTAAGTTGGTTCCAGGTGAGTCTTTTGTTTAAGATGAATAGTTGCAAATCTGACAAAAAAGTTTTTTGTGTGTTTAAGATATCCCATATATTGTAAAATAAAATAAAACCTTTTTTTTTTCAGATGTGCCTCTATTGAAACAAAGTTGGGAAATGTTAGTCTAAACGCTTTGCGCGGCTTAGGGGATCCGGTAAAAAGTATGTGTATGCTAAACACGTTTTATTTCATATCAGTGGCTCAAATGAAGATAGATAAATAAGCCTAATACTTATTATATTAGTCTTTAGTACATATTCAATTATTAACTTGGTAACAATATTAAAAATATATATATACGTATCAAAAGCGTTTTTGAACAAGTGATTTTTGGAGGGTAGAGAAAAGTTAGTATTTAAAAACTATCTAAGACACGCTAATTAAATACATAAATTACAGGATTGAACCAGTGATAATTAATTAATAAAATTTTATATAACTCTTCGATCTTAATTCATTTAAATTCAGTACCGTGACATAAAGGGAGGAAAAACATAATTCATTTATAATATCCGCATATAGTTAATTCCTTCAATAAGAGGAATAAATGGAGAAGATGCTCGATAGAATTAGAGATTTAAAATGTATAATAACTATCTTTAAACGTTGTTTTTAGGAGTTTGCACTTTTGAAAGAAACTGGACGTGAATTTAACTCCTACTGGTGGAACAATAGTAACATAATGAAACTATAAGATCCTGATCCACAACTATAATACAGCTCTTTAAGATTGATCTATTTATTGAAACATTTTGTTGGTTAGTTAGGGCCCAAGCCTACTGAGTTTGAAAAGATGTAATCACACAACATTCACACAGTCTTCAATTATCAGTGTTAAAATTTACGCGCCAGACAGAACTATAAGAATTAAAAGTTGTTTATGTTCGTCAAAATACAACAGACGAAATTCTCATAGTAATTATATTATAAACTCAATCATAATTTATAGATTTTCAGGATCTAGTTTTATAATAGTGTTTTAACTTGCTTCTATAGTGATTTTATTGCTTCTTTCATATTATGCTTTATATTGTCGAAGGACGCATCATGGAAGAACCTTTAAAAAATTATAATAAACTGGCTATTATATCTAGCTTGCGTTAGTTTTATATAAAATTATTTTCCTCTTTTGGGAAATTATCAATTTAATAATATAAACGTTTCAGTGAAAATTGCATTCTCAAAAATGTTATTAATATAAATCACAATTTTATTTTTCTTAAAACGACGTTTAGAATAACTCATCCATCTTTTAACCCAATAAAAATGAATAATAATTATGATTTCACAGTCATTACCGTACACGATATTCTATCTTCAATTCAGGTCTTTTCCATGATTTTTTATTTAATCCAAATAAAATATATTTCATCACATTTTTAAAAAAGCTGTATCTTGTTTTTCAAGGGAATCAACCTAGCTACTTAAATTTAAATGTCACGCAGTATTAAATGGACTGAAATTCTTATTTTGTTTTCTGTTTTCCTAAGATGTATTTCTTGACCTTAATATTTATTTTCTGAACAATCATTAAAATTTATATCGGAATGAATTTAGGCTATGGAAGATATTTCTGTATTTTTATTTTATGTTTAGTTTATTTATGTGTGCATAGTGGCTCCTGAAATTCGTAGCATCCCTCTTGTAATTGACTGCACTATATCTATTTTTTATAGAAATATCTTTTTTATTTTGATAGGCATAAAATGACTATCGAACATTTTAATTTAAAACGTAAAAAAAAAATCAATATATAGAAAACGATATGTTTATACACCAATTTTCCATCTCGGAAAGGTTTAATTTATATCACATAAATATTTAGTGATTTCTTACCATTTTTTCCCCTTTATTAAAAATAGTATTTACACTACAAACAAACGTTTCAGAGTCTTCTCCGTCTTCAGGGTTCTTCTACAAATTTGAAAAACAATGCAGCAATAATATACTAATAAAAACTTATTCATCAATTATTATTCAAAATAAACCCTATTATAACATTAATATACTTTCTCTTTCTCGCTCTCTATGTTTATAATTCATAAATCTACTTCCTCAATTTTTTATAATATTTCGGGAAACCACTGTCCACCTCATTTTATCCTTACAATCCACCTCGAAGGTTGCAAAGGCAGTGACACCAAGATTTATTGTAAACAGGCTGTTAGAGTTCCGGCAATTGTCTGTTCACTCATGTTCTGAGCATCACCGGCTTGAGCGCCCTCGTTCACTATCCTGGCTCTCAATACCAGAGAATCGGCTGGAAGAGAAACACTGGAATCATGGAGTTCTACCATGTCATCCACATCTGAGTTACTGGGCTTGATTTCGGGGCTTCCAAGGCATAATGGAAATATTGTATATACTTTTAAATGTGTTAAAAATTTTATTTACTTTTTTTAGATATTAACCTCAGTTGTTTTCTTATTTCCTATTATTTAACTCATTTATTCGGCTATTTTTTTTTTTACAATATTTATATATTTAATTTAATTTTTATCCATTTCAGCTTATACTTATGGTAAAATATATTAGGTGAGGGTATGTACCATTGTGTGTATCTACTATAGTCATTGTTCTGGAGTGTGGCAAATTTTATAAAAGTTAAAAAAAAAAAAAAAAAAAAAAAAAAAATTTATTCAACACCTTGGAAGTAGGTATAGGGCATACTCCGTATCTATGATTAAAAACAAGTAAGTACATATACTTTAAATAGAATTATCAACAATAATTCCATACATATACTATTCTACTGAATAGCAATATCTTGCACTATATTTCTAGGGAAAGTAACAAAACAAAAACCAACAACAAAGTAATATATTATACCTGCTACCGCAGACACGCCAAGGGGCTTCGGCTGGGACATGTCATTGTCGACAGTGTAGCAGGCCAGACCACCATACCATTTCTCTTGCAGCAGATCCATGTATCCATTGCTCGTAAATTTAGAAATAACGGAAGAAATACTGTCCTAAAATATAAGCAATAATTAAGTAAATAAAATGTACTGGTGAAATAGTTAATTATTTTAATATAGATATTGAGGAAAGAATATTTTCAATTATTTATATGTAAACTTATGCCTGGTAGAACTATGCAAATAAATTAAAGAAGAATTTTTTTTATCAAGACTGTTTTAAAATATAAAAAATAATTAAGTAATTAAATAAAATAAAATAGACTGATGGCATAGTTAATTATTTTGATATAAATATTGAGTAAAGAATGTTTAAAGATTTCAACAACAATGAAAAATTATTTTATTTAACATTCAGATTTTTTCAAATTACATATTCTAAACAATTTATAAAATTATGTCTGGTGGAACTTTGAAAATAGTTGTAGTTTTATTCCGAAAATAGTTGTACACCTCAAAAAAAATTCTTTCAACCTAAGAGTTTCATCTAACCAATACTAAAATATGAATTCAAATGCTGAGCGGTTTAAACGAGAATCCTTACTTGCATTATAACTCCTTGTAGCAGTGAAGTAATAAAGAAATCATGCTTCATTATAGAAATATATATTTAGTTCAATTAATTATATTAGAAATATGAAAAAAAAGCATATTCCTTCAATAATTTTTTACTTCTCTTGGCCGAACCTGTTACCAGATCAAAAAGAGAAGAGTTGTTGGGAGTTGAGAGGAAAATATATACAAATAATTAGAGGTATATCGAGACAAAAACTTCTAGATCGTGTACAAAGAAACCAGAAAAATTCCTAGTATATTTTAGTAAGTGGACCTGTTGATTTGTGTGTTTTAACTTATTTATTCATTAAATTATTTTATTATTATTATTTTTTATTTATTTATCTTTTTTGTTTGACTTATGTATCCAATCTAGTATTTCTTTTAACCAATTTTTTTTATTATATTTTCCTTTAAATCTATGTATTACTTTTTTTTGGTAAAATGTATTTATTTGTTTGTTTTACTGTAAACTGATCTACTGCTATGACTAGTATTTCTCTGGTTTGATTTCACATCGCTGTCTTATGGTGAATTTGTTTGGAGGGTCACTGGGGAAGATCTGAGAGAGTCAATTCGTCGTTAAAATGAAACAAAAATTGTGAAATAGAAGGGACAAGAAAGGGAAAGAAAAAAAAGGAATAAATTGAAATATTTGTATTTAGTGTGTAGAATTGATTGTAAAGGAAAATAGTGAGAAAAAAGAAAAAAACAAATGTTTTCTTTCTATTTTATTATATCATGTTAAAATATGTAACTTATATATGTCCGATCACAGATTGATTAGTATGGTATGTAATGTAGGAACCCGATGTATTTGGGCAGCATGAATGAATAAAGCATTTTTCTCTCTCTGCACAGCACTTGCAAAAATTGGAAACAACTCAGGCCTCAAGATGTTTAAGACCCTGAATCGTCCAGAGTTACTAAAAGGAAAAAATAGTCCATAGTAATTTCAGTCTTTTTAACTAATAGAAATCTGTGATTATCTGTATATCTGTATACCTATTTAAATTTAAAAATTATATCCTATACCTTAATTACCAGAGTGGGATAGCTCAGAGATAAGGCACTGTGATACTAACTCCAAGGACCCGGATTACAGTCCAGCTGTGGTATATAATTATTTATTCTATTATAGTAGCCGTGAATATCAACATTCTGGAAGCTCTTCGGGGTCCAGCCTGCCTTATTAGGTGGTACCCATAATAGGAAAAAAATCTGGCGGTCAAGCGTGATTCTGACCCAATCACCACCTTGTACAACCGTTGGTCTAGTAATCGTAAATCTTATAAAGTACTGAACCTCTGACTCTTCATAGGTTGTAGTATCGGTACAGATTCATTTATTTTTGGATTTAATAACACTGTGTTCATGCCCATGGATGGTGAGGTGATAGTCTAAAAGTGTTAATATTTATTTTATGTAATTATTTTTAAAAACTATTGAAAGCTTTTTTGGTTTCTTGAATATATATGATTTCTTTCAAATAACTTATCCAACATTGTTGTTTATAATTTTACTATAGTATATCACACATAGATTTTATACCTGAGGATAGCTTGGAAGGATACAAAGATATGAAAACAATAATGAAATAGCAGTGAAGCACAACCTGCCTTATCTTATTTCAGAGACCTGCAAAAACCTAAAATGAACTAATAAATGAAATTCATCAATATTTATTGAATTAGATTAAAGGAAATGGGTTAGCATTACATGGTTTCCCGTTGCAGAAGACATAAATCGGAAAAGCTATACAAGTTTAATTTCCAGAGGTTATTTGACAGCAGTGGTCTACGGGTGAGAGGAGGCTACGTTTCATAAGAATTGACAGATGTCAAGAAATAGACCCTATTTCCGAGTAGCGGGACCAGAGTAACTTTATTGACATAAAATAATAATATTGTTCTCAATAGACTCAAATAAATTAATTCATTCATTATTTTCCATGTAGTAAATAACATCGATGATCTTAAATATAAAATTAAAAATATAAGACTTTTCAAATCCCGTTGTCTTTGTCTTGTTCCATTTACATCTACTGCAATATATTTTTAAATATCTTACAAAAATATGAGATCATGAAAGAAATATAACTGTGAGTCAATATAATATCGCTTTAAGACACAAGGTCCTTTAGTAGAAGTGATATACAAAATTCTGAAATTTAATTATAATATTAAATTTCATATTACTATAAATTTATAATAATATAACAACAAATATTTAGTAAAATTTGTGTTTTTAAATGTGTGCGATGGTTATTAAATAAGGATTATTTATAGGAGTTTAATTGAAACATACCACTTTTTCATGCAACTGTTAAAAATTTAAGGAGGTTAAAAAAAGGAAAAAATAAGAAAAAAGACACGCTAATTAAATATATAAATGACAGGATTGAACCATTGATAATTAATTGATAGCATTTTATATAAGTCTTCGATATTAATTTATTTAAATTCAGTACCGTGACATAAAGGAAGGAAACCCATAATTCATTTATAATATCCGGATATTGTTAATTCCTTCAGTAGGAGGAATAAATGGAGAAGATGCTCGATAGAATTAGAGATTTAAAATGTATAATAACTATCTTTAAACGTTGATTTTTAGGAGTTTGAATTTTGGAATGAAACGTGAATTTTAACTCCTACTGCTGGGACAATAGTGACCTGATCCCGATCCAAAACTGTAATACAATTCTTTAAGGTTGATATATTATTAAAACATTTTGTTGGTTAGGGCCATGTTCCCAAGCGTATACTGTTCAAATTTACGCGCCAGACAGGACAATAAGAATTAAAAGTTGTTTATGTTAGTCAAAATACAACAGACCAAATTTTCATAGTAATTATATTATAAACTCAATCATAATTTATAGATTTTCAGGATCTAGTTTTATGATTTAACTTGCTTATATTGTGATTTTATTACTTCTTTCATATTATGCTTTGGATTGTTGCAGGACGCATTATGGAAGGATATTCACATTAAAGAACCTTTCAAATATTTATATGCATTAAAAAATTATAATAAACTGGCTATTATTTCTAGCTTGCTTTAATTTTTATATAAAATTATTTTTCTCTTTTAGGAAATTACCAATTGAATAATAAAAACATTTCAGTGAAAAGTGCATTCTAAAAACATTTTCTTAACATAAATCACAATTTTTCTTTTCTTATTTTTCTTAAAACGACGTTTAGAATAACTCATCATTTACATAATAGAAACAAAAATGTAATTAATATTATTTAAATCTAATCTTAGATTAATTAAATATTGATGTAATGGAATTTATTCATGCGTTATTTATGCTTTTAATTATAAAAACTCGGGACGCCTCAACAAAACAATGAATGTCAGTATAGTAAGCAAGAGGGCACCAAAAACCAGATGGATTGACAGACTCAATAAAGATGCGGAGGAGCTGCTTGCAGCAAACTGCCAAGCAAGAGCCCAAGATAGGTAGGGGTGGAAAAGGCTGGTTCGGACGGCCAAAGATCTACAAGCTCTGTAGAGACCACCAAAAAAGGATTATAAAGTTTTTCAGATATTCCCTCGATAAGAATAATTTAATACGGCGTGTTAATGGATATATATTGTAAATTAGGTTTATAATTAAAATTAGAAATAATAATGAAATAGCTTAACCAAAACAAATCACGATGGGCCAAACCTCTGATTTTGCAGGACAAAAGTATAGATTCCAATAGTGAGAATAAGAAACCAAGGACTATACAAGTGCAGGATGGCCTAGAATAACGATAGGCCTTTGTAAACATTTAGAAAGAGGTTATTAGCCCTACTAAGTTTATCTTGAGCGGGACGGAAGAAGCTGAACCAGAGAACAGTGGAAAAGCAGAACATGACGCTAGCTGAAGAAGATAAAAGAGTACGCTGGGTGCTCAACCAAAAAATAAAAAAGAATGTGAACTGTTTTGATTCTAGCGGTGAGTTTTAACGCACTAAACCACTCTGAAAGATTGAATAAAAGCTTGCGGATTAAAAAAATAATATTTTTTCTATCTATTGAAATAAAATCGCTTATTTATGTCAATACTAACAGTGACTAGTTCAAACCTCAGCGTACGTCATCAATCTATATCTTCAGTTATTAGTTACATTTCAGTTACTTAGTTACGTCCGATTGACTTAGCATTGATATAAATTGAATACGGGGAAGTAAAGTAGTGTATAACCTTACACATATATTTTTCTCTCAAATTCATTATCTACGCTTACAATACCTTAAGAAATACATATTTTACTTGTAATAAAATGTAGATAATTTTAGAAATAGTTATTAGTTTTACCCAGCTAAATTAGTGATTTTGTACACTGAAATATACTTCTTTACTGACCTCAGCATTTTGCATAGCTGTTTCAGCTTTAGCAATGCTACTAAGCTAATTAATAGTATTGCTTTAGTTGTAGTGGATATGATTTATTATATTAATAAGGTGCATTTATTGTACAATATATTTTATCTAAAAAATGTCTGCAGTTCAGTTTTACATTGTTAAATAAAAAAAGGTTTAGGACAACATACCTCAAACATACATCGATGGTTTACTTTGGAGTAGTTCTAAGTACATGGAAACTAACTTTATGAAAAAATAATTAAAGGTTCTCTCTTTTTTTTAAAGTTTCACCCCACTATAGGACCCCATCACCCTTTTGGGGCATTGGCAGCTACGATCCTCCAAATCCATCATTTCGTGGGTTCAAGGGCAGTGACTGATCGGGTAGGATCAATTGCTAAATTAATTAATGAATCAATCAGATTAGGTTACTCGGTTTAGAGGCATCGCACTCAACACCCTTCGGTGTGAATTACAGGAGGATAATTGGCTGATTGCTCTTTTGCATGCTATCACCTTTAATTACCTGTAGCATTTTCTTATAAATTAAATGTACAATTAAAATATATCACATGAGAATATTTCAAGATTTTACATATCTCCAGTTAATGTAAAATATATATTTTGTAATTTTTTTTTTTTTTAATCTTGTTACGTAGGAAGAAAACAAATCATGCTTAGATTTAAGTAACTATAAGTTAATCAAATCTTGTAGGAAAACTAACAATTGAAAAACAAGTAATATCTAATACTTGTATAGCTTCGCATTCAAGTTTAGTTATTATTAAAGAATGTTTAAACATTCAAGGTGCAATATTTTGTAATTAATTCCAACATAGATTGATGGGAAACTTCTGGTTTAATAGAAAGTGCCTTTAGTCGTAAATATTGCTCGTAGTTAAAACTGAGGCTGTATCTAAAATGGACAAAGATAGCGCAACTGGACGACGGCAATGGTCGCTTAGTCGCTCTAAGAAATCAGAGAATATGGAAAAAAAAATAGGGAATATGGAATGCCTGATTGATCATTTAGAGTTCAATAAAGACACCCAACTGCATTAAGCGACTATAGCCTTCGCCCTGTCGCGCTACCCTTGTCCAATTAAGACACAGCCTAAGAGCAGGATGACGTTCCGCAACTAAGCCTATGCTTAACAAAACGTTCGGTGTTTGTGCTTTTGAAAAAGCGGCAGCGGCAGCGTTTTTGAACCCCTACTCCAGTTTGAGACAAATATCAAGAAAGTACTTCGTACCATCTCTTGAGCCTACTCAATAAATGGAAGAAGGATGCTGTTACTTTGTGGATTAGAAGCAAAAGGGATTTTGAGTGATGACAAACGTCGAAGAAGGTGAGGAGTTCACCCATTAACGGCAGTGAACACATAAATACTTTTTCAGTTTTATGATAAAATAAATAAATACTGCGAAATAACAAGAGATTGATCCAATAGTACTTGCTGGTGCTTAACTAGCTGGACTAGCCTGTCTTGGTTTCCTATTTTATTCCCGAAAAAAACACTCAATTTCGAATAACAATTCACTTGAAAACATAATATACTCAACAAGTAGCGAGAGGAGACGCTTCCGCTATCGTCCCATTAACAGCACAGCCTAGGGTGGCAGTTGGACGTCGTGGTGGGGCGTCTGGACGCAGGTACTCCAGCAACGACGGTAAAAAATAGTGGACGCGCGTCCCGACGTCTAACGCTAGACGAAACCGTGCCCAATGTCTACATATTCCATTTGTTTCTCTGCGTTACCAGCTTAATTCCTTCCAATGGTTTGGAATACATTTGACAAATATTCACTATGTTCTTTTAAGGAACATTACCTCACACAAATATAATATTGAGACTTATATAGTATCTCAAGAACATATCAAAATTATCTGAAAAAATATATAATTAGTAAAAGCTAAATACCTTTAGAGGGAACCCCTTGATCATTCCTATTCCATACATATCATCATTGATCTGGTCACCTATCTTCTGCAACTTACAGCCCTGATCTGTAGCTCTGTAGTAATCCAGGATTGGAGAATCGGCAATGAGGATATCTAGTGTTCCATTTCTGTGAATAGAAATAAAAAATTTTTATTTTCCATTTTATATTTATACTTAAGCTGTAAAGCTATAATTCCATTCTGAATCATTGTTATTCTTCTGTAAGTAAGATGCACTTATTACATTTTTTTTTCTATTCAAATGATCAAGATACCAGTACTAGAAAAGTATTAGGTGTTGTAACAGAAATTGAAAATGAAATTGGATAGTTCACTGTGAAAATAATAAAAGGGCTAATATAGCAGCTGGGTGCTCATTTGTCGGTATTACATCAGACCAGTAAATGAACTTTTTTTCTTTTTTTTTTATGGCCCTTAGCAACCTGAGAACAGCAGGTGAAACCGGATCGAATTTGGCCTGGGGGTGAATTTTTTTTACATAAAAATGGCTGCAAAGACCAACGGCTCAACCTCCTGAGTCACAAAATAATTCAGTAAGTACAGTAAATGCACTAAATAATGAACATGTGAATAAGATGGTCGGTGGGGTGTGGTCAACAAACAAATAAACAAAAAAATATTTATTCGTGCTGACGTATCGGCCTGAATTTCAAGTCGTCATCAGGGTGAGTTTATATAGAACCTCTGTCTATTACTCCCTGATGAAGACTTGAAATTCAGGTCGAAACGTCGGCCCGAATAAATATTATTTTGTTCCTTCCCCGACCATTTTCTCCACATATTAATCTACGGTTAACCACCAACATCTGTCAATGATGAATAGTTTCATTTTTTTGTTATTCAAGTGAAACTTAAGTGATGTCAGAATCTTCTATTCACGACTCCATTGACACTTGAAACCAGTCAGTTTAGCGAGGGTTTTGCAATTTTCTGTGATTAGTTCATTATCTATCACGTCAACCTGATTTTTTTGAATCATAACGAGTTGATGTTTGATAGAGTTAATGTAAAAATTTTCAATGGAAAAATGGATAACTCACTTTTATAGTGAAAAATAGAGGTTAAGAAAAAAATTTTCAAAACCTTTTTTCCTTCTATTTTCAAGAAATTAGGAATTTAATTGGAATCGTTTTTAAGATACAAGTAGGAAAATTGTCAGAAGATGCCAGGAAAAAAGATGTGTATAGCCAGCTAAATTGATAAAGTAGATCTGGGATTCAAATGCCTGTTTCAAATACTTGATGAGTAGGGACATGAGGAATCAAATTTGATTAACTAAATATAATCTAAAAATTATGCAGAAAAACGAAACGACCTGGAACAAAAAAAGATCATTAAATTTTAATTAGGAAAACTATGTTCTCTTAAGCCGAGCCAAGCCTAATTACAAATATTCAGCGTAAGAAAATAATCGTTTTTTAGGGTATATTACTAGAAAAGCTTTGTAAATAAACCTTTATTGCTGTAATCATAGAGCCCAAAAAAAAATTAAAATAAATAAACCAACTAAAACCTAACTTAGATTATATTATGAACCTCTACATCTACGTCCTTTAAAGAATCACATTAAAAAAGTTGAGCTTCCTAGAATTTTTTATGGCACAAGTTACATACATACAAACAGAATATTCTCATCAAATGGTTCTTCTGGGTCATATAGTGATGCTATATCTCTTAAAGTATATCTCTGTACAGTCAATTTATTTTAAAACATCCCTCATTAAACTTTTTGTCTAACAAAAAAGGAATTTTGCGAATCAGACTGTTAGAGAGGTCAATACCAAGTTACATTTGACTAACATATCATTCATCAAGTTATAAAAGTGTGAAATATAACACAATATTATTATTACGCTAAATTCATATTCTACGCCCAAAATAAGCAAGATGTTGTGATGAACATATTTCTTTTTAAATAAAATTTAATTACGTTTATTATCAAAATAAATTTTGATCAATAAATACATCTATTATGTCTTCATGCACATATTTCTAGTCATATATGTATATAAGTATTGTAATTATTTATAGCAGAAAGGTAAACAGCACAGGGACTATCACCGTAAACCTTTAACCGTAAACCGTAAGCCTTTACTCAACGAGTGTTTGTCTCTATATACAGTATTAGTAGCCTTGAGTTAGGCAACTCCTTTATCGTATTCAGCTCGTCATGGTGGGCGGACAGTCGCCAACAACTTTGGCTCTCCCTCCATGAGGACATGGCGACCTTACATCATTTTCCAAGAGGACAAGAAAAATCTAGCGGGGACCCCATCTGGTAGTCTCTCACACTGATATAATGACATTTTTTCATTTTATGTCACAAATGACACTTAATCTATTAGTCTCAATTCAATATTGTTTTCAAATTTTAAAATTGGTGCGATACTAAAATTGTATTTAAGGTATGATAATTTATTAATAATTTTGTTATTTGTTTAAAATTGTCAAAAAAATAATAAAGCTTTTTGTGACAGATTGTCCTTGAGGACGGCTCAATTGGCCGAAACGTCGGACTTATAAAGAAATATAAATTGTTTTGAAACTAAAATTTAATAAAATTTATTTTATTAAAAGAATTTTAGGTTGACTTGAACCTAACAAACCAAGTTTGCTTATTTTTTCTTTGCCTATGTTTAAACTTATTATTAAGTTTGTAATAGTTATAATTTTTTAGATTAATTAATAATGTTTCCATTTTATTGTTTGAAATTATGCAATATAAATATTTTAACAAAATTTTACATTTTTATTCGAAAGGTCCCTTTTGAACCCCTACCTGCCGTAACTCAATGAATTCACATTTTAGTTACATATAAACCATTTCCGTGGGCTTAATAAGTCTTGTCCAACTAAAGTAACAATTTAACCCACTGTGGGGCGGGGAAGAGCACCACATTCCAGAAGCATTTATTTTCTCCTGACACCTCATATACAGTATAGGACATCGATTGATACCTGGAATACAGAACCATCAGCCATCAAAGTGAAAGCTTTTTCTGAATTAAATTCTGTGGGGACTTCTATTCCCTTTGACTCAGGCTTTATCAAATTATCGGAAAAATCTTTCTGAAAACAGATTTATTTTTCTTTCCTGGATATTTTCACAACATTGGTCAAAAGGTTTATCGCACGACTACCCTTATGACTATTGTGTTTTCGAGAGCGTTGTACATTGGAATTTAGGCCTTCAATATATTGAAAAAAGGGGGTATCCTGGATCCATCGATTTTTACATGTTTAACTATTGTTTAAGTTAGAAAAAAAAATAACAATAATCATCACATAATTTATCAGTTTTCCGATATTTTGAGTCGAAGAGAAGTATTCTTTGTTCTAAATAGCAGTTATCATCGAAACGAAATATTTTCAGATTTATTATTTCAAAGTCATAAATAGCGCTTATTCTTTCATGAAAATAATTTCGGTGCAATGCCGAAGTAGTGTAAATGAAAATTCCTGATAGTATTTTGTTTGAATTACGTTGAAAATTTAATATTTTAAATGTAAAATTTCTAATTCTGACATACTTCGATTGATTGTTGGTTAATTAGTTACGTCACATGTTCGGTTAGGTCCTTCTAGCATTGGAAAAATAATAGAAATCCCTGTTAAAATGAAAGAAAAGACGAGACAGAAAAACTTGTAGGTACACCACAAAAGGAACGACATGGAATTTTTATTGCACTTTTCTTTTGGTGCAAGTCGTACCAATTATAATTTATTTCCTGAATTTGTACCAAAATGCAGCTTGAAAATACATTTCACGACCTTCATTTCAAAACCTTTTAAATCCGTTTCTAATTGAAAAGAACGCATTTACTATCTGTTGGTAGTTTAAAAAACCAAAACAGATCCTTGACCAGTGAGTTTTTTAAAAACTGTTTTGATTCTTAAAACAACCAACAGATAATATTTGCATCAAATTTCAAAATTCACTCAAAACATTGCAGGTTATGTCCTGAAACATGAGGCAGGAAAGACGATTAGGCTGCGAATCGAAATCATCATTCTAGTATTTTACCATTTTTTTTTCAAATATTTATTTTTTATCTAAACATTTTATGGTGTTAGTAACAAAAACTGTGTTCAAACGCCACACAGTGGCGGAAAACTGCCGTTTTTGCGTAAAAACCTCTAAATTGTTTAAATCTCCTGTAATTCTCATGAATTACAATGTTATTCAGGGTGCTTAATTCAATGTAAAGCTTTTTTTTTTTTTTTTTTATTTATTTTTTTTTTAATTTAGATCATATTTTAAGGTGTAAAAATATAAATCTTAATTTTTCCATCATTAAAATCAGTTTTACTTTTCATCGTAATTAATTTGATAATTGTTCTCACCTTATATTGGTTACACCTTTCAAGAAGGCCTCTGACTCCATACGTCTCAAGACGTCAATGAAACTTACAAAAAAGTTGCTCCAATATGTAAAAAATTATGAAAAATTAGTCTCACCACAAAGGATATAATAAAGCTAATTTTTTCTGGTCTTCCAAAAATGTGCAAAAAGGAGTTTTTCCTGTATTACAAGCCCAGGAAGAAATTTTGAAAAACAATTTTTTTTTTAAGAAACCAACCGAAAAACAATTTGTAAAGTAACTTTCGTTGGTTTTGACTTGGCGAAATATTTTTTGTTGGATAGTTTAAAAAAAAATAAATAAAAGCAGCAAGTAAAAACTAACGTTTTCCAATTGCTGAAATAAGGTCTGCAAGATTAGATCCACGGCTCACTAATATTCTTTGATAAGAATACCAAATACGGTAAATTCGTTTATAGGTATTATAGTGCAAGAAATCACACTCATCGACATGATTAGACACATTCCATTTTGAAGAGTTTTTCACTCTTTACACCGCTGTACACCCGTCCAAGATTTTAGAAATGATTAAAAGGTATGGCTGAGGTTTTTTTTTATTTTTATTATTATTATTATTTTTTTTTAATACTTCTCAAATAAAATCGGTATTTATTTATTCATTTGTTTATAATTATAATTTTCGTATTCATAGTTTTGAAAATACTAAAATATCGTTTAGAAAAATTAAAAAAAAAATTAAAATTATGCAATCATCGATGTCAAAATATGTTAAATAAGCATGTAACTAAGACAAACCTATATTTTTATAGCAGTGTTTCTCATAACTTACGAAATTACAGTCTAATATTGTCGTTGGCTATTCACGTGAACTTTAGAGGGTGGATATAACATTTTAAAGCTAATGAAATGATAATAACAGACTGGAAAAAAACAATCAATAAAGCTTGAGAAATTATGATGATGAAAAACCATATTTGATAAAAGGTTTTTTATAAAAATCAAGCGAGCGGTCAGGAACTATGATGGATCATCAAATGGAAACAACTAGAATGGATCATCAGAAAATATTCGAAATACAGACAAGTGTAGCGTAAGGGGTAATGCAGCTGAAAACGGGTGAAATGTTTACTCAAGAGCTACTAATTGCTATTTGCATACTAATGCCATACAGGAGTTTATTGAAGCTTCATATCAAAACCTTTTTGATTAGTTTATAAAAATAGGTAAAAAAACTTTTTAAGTTAAACGGTTTTATGTTAAACATACATTGCAATGTTTAAGATATATGTACTAAAAACCAAAAAATAATAAAATAGATACAGTCGTGGGAATTATAAACATATGCATAGACTAGACTAAAATAAAACCGTGGGGCACGTCAATCAGGGGCAGTCAGAGGGCTTATTTTATTTTATTATAATTGAATATTAGCACTTATGACTGTCAACGAACCTTGTTTTTTGTTAATAAACATCTCTTTTTTATAAAAATTGATTTGAAGGAACAACGAACAATTAATAAGGAAAAGTATTAGACATTCTACGAACGTTAAACAAGGGAGCTGAACTTAGCTAAAGCTGACAATATAAACCGGACTAACTTAGCTAGTCAACTCAGTTTATTTTGAACTTTCCTGATTGTTGTCAAGGTGGTGCCTACATAAATTAATCAAAATTATATGGAAAGGAACAATGAGAACAAGAGGAAAACTATTATTATTACAATATAATAATGATTAATTACTTGGATATAAAAGTAAAGTTTATAATAATTTAGATAATACTTTATATTATATTAGTTATTACTAATTTTGTAGTTTTGGCCTAAGTAATATATTTAGTAGAATAATGTTGGTGAAGAAGAGGGAGGAAAATGAAAATAAGTTTTCAAACAGCTTACAGATTTTCTCCTTTAAACAACTTCTGCCCCTTCATTTTATCAGACCTGCCGACCCGCTAGTCATTTTGGTAATTTAGTACTGTATTTACTACCCTTGAAGGAGCAAATCAAAGCCAATTAGACAGTATTGAGCAAAATTTTGAGTAACTAGAACCATAGAGCTAAAACTAATAAACGAACATTGTATCCATAATAATTTATGTTACAAAGTTATTAAATATATTAGTTATATTATATATTTGTTGGTGCGAATGTGTATTTATTTTATTATTACTTTAATTTAATTTTCCTTATCTAGTACGTAAATTATTTTGTATTTTATTTTTTTAATTATTTGATCCGTTTTATTTTATTATATTTGTGGCATTTTTATTTATTCAAATCAATATATTATTTTCTAATATTTATATATTTCTTTATTCTTAATATTTTAAATTTAATTTTTTTCCCTTTCAATTGAGTGAGTACTATTGTAGTGATTCACATTTTTTTCTCCTTTTTTCTTTTCTTTTGTTCTTCTGTTTCTGTATGTATTGTATGAACGAATATTTGAACACTAATACTTAATGCCCTTAATATATGGCAGATTTTATGAATTCTCTTTAATAAATATTAAGTATATATAGTTAAAAGTTATCTGTTTTACCGACTTAGGCGTCCTATGCGCAATAGCAAAACAACGTGTTTTCTCCAGACCAGGGTTGCCCAACCTTTTCATAACGAGTGCCACAACCATGGGTACCCCATACGGAGGGGTACCGCACTCTTCTGCTTTTCCTCTCTCATCCATACACTTTACCATCTTTATAATAATTATTTTTATTTAGACGTTTGTATTTTCTAAATAATGGAAAAAGTTAATAAATCTTTATACCCTAAAAATGAATGTTAAAGTAATTATGTGCAGCCTACTAATCATTAATTTCTACAAGCTGGAGATTATTTATATTTTAAGCATTTTAGAAAATTGACATTATCGCAAAAAAAGATTTTTTTTTCATGGAATCAATCAGAACAGTATGGAAATTTATAAGTTTAGTAAATATATTGTGTGAAAAAATTACAATAAATAAATAAAATATATGTAAATGCACTGTTGAGAAAACATATTGTTCCATTATCTCAATTCGATAAATTCCAAACTCACCTCAACTCCCTGTATTTTCCCATTCATTTTACTCCTGACCACTTTAAATTATGCGCTCTGTAATTGTATTTCAATAGTATAAGAATCTTTAAGTGGGTTGTTGCTAGCAGAGGTAATCCCTATCTACTGCAGTGGCAACCACTTTGGATTATAGATAACAGGGTTATACTAGCCTAGAATTTGCAGTGTCACAGTTTTATTTTTCTCTTTTTACGCTCTATCAACACAATATTTAAAACCCAATGGGAGTCTTGGCCGAAAAAAAATTATTTTACCAAACCTACAAGAATATTGCAGTTCAAATAGTTTAGAAACATCCGGAGAGCAAGAAGTCGCTTGCCCTTCACCTCTCAGGAACTCAACGTTATCCCATTCAATTTAATTTCTATTATAGGGCTAGTTATTTTTACATATATCAAATATGATAAATTTTCTATTTATTCTAGAAGTAGAACTTTTTTTTTTATAATAGAAAAACTTTAAAACTCTATTCGGACGCCACTAAAACGAGCCACATTGTGACACGAGTGCCTTTGGTTGGGAACCCCTTTGTAAATTAGTGCCGAATCGGACCAAAATATTAACGTTTCGCCATTTTCAAACAGACATCAGAAAGACAATTAAATTCAGAAAAAAAGTCCTTTAAGTGGACCCAGCATTAACAAAGATTTAATTGTTATTATTGTTTAAACGAATGGATTTATCTGTGAAAAAAAAACATTTGAAAAGAAGAAATGTGATAAGAGGTGAGATATAAGACATTAGGAACACCTTTAGGAAACCCACAAAAAGAAAGTGTGAAAATATTTCTTTTCAAGCTTTAAAGATAAGGTTCCATAAACGACTTGTCGATTTAGTTACCTCATTTAACTATATTTGTGGAAGGCGAGAAAACATATATAATAAGTAATGTGGTATCACGTTTTTCGAATAATAATAGAATTATTTCAAAATGAGATAATTTTCGAGTTGCCTCAATCTAAAATATTTAATATTCTCTTAATTTGGAGATAATCCTTGTATAATTAATAAGTTATAACTGATTTAAGTTATTATAGCCGATTATTATTATTATTGTAAAGTTATTAAAATAATAATCATTCATTAGGTCAGTCCTATGATAGATTTTTTAAATAAAAAATTCAATAAACTTTTTTTATCAGTAGGCAGCCCTCAGTAAATGGGTTGATGTTAACATTCATAACATACAGATATTAACATTAAAGGAAAATCTTCAAACAATACATGCTCATGAAACCAGCGAAAATTGGTCTCAAAGTATAGGATTTCTGTTGCAGTGGAACAGGATATGCTTTAGACCTATGAGTTTCTAATGAGAAATTTGATTCTAAAAGGCCTTTGAACGGTTTAGCCGGAAAAGTGGTTATAGATGCTTCCTAACCTTACTAGACCTGTCTTCATATAGTAGTAAGGAAAGTTCTTGTATAATTTATCGGATTATTTTACATTTATTTTTTTTATTTTTTTTAGTGGCTTACTTTTATGGTCTTAGGGAGCTGAACACGAATCTAAAGTTGTCCAAAAAGAATGTTTCTCAGCAAATATGAAAAAAATACATTTTTTTTTGGTATTTGGCAAAGAAAGCATTTTAAACAAAAGTTAATACTAATTAAAAATAAAATGAAAAACTTATTTCCAATTCTTGGACCTATGAAAAAAAAAAAAATCCACAATTTATGGTTAAGGTTAAATTTAGATAAGTTAAAGGGTGTTGAAAAAGTGCTTAAGGTGGAAAATTCTGACGTATTTATTTTTATTAGCTCACTTCATTTTTTTTTGGGTTATATACTAATCTGAAGTTGTCTAATAAAATATCTTACGCAAAATAACAGATATCATCTTAAAATCATTTTAAAATAAATAGTTTTTTTAATATATTTATTTTTTTGGCTTTTACTTACTATTTGGCTAATTACTTCCAAATTAAGCTTTTAAGATAAGGTATGCTTATTTTAAAATTAAGATACCATAATTATATACATTCATGTTCCTATCATTTTTATAATACGATGTGTGGTTTTCGTTAATTAGGTCAAGTTCAAGTGCAAAATAGGTTAAATAGAGTCGAAAGTGCGCTTGAAGTGAAAAGTTAATAAAAATTAATTTTGTTTTTTGCAGGATTTTATATTTTAACGCATATTTTAATATTCAATGACATTACTAATATTCTGAAATTTATTTTAGAATTTTGTATATAATATGATAAACAGATTTTACGGACAAATATGATCGTATCCAAGAAGTTGTATTAAAGGGATATGATGTTTATTTCATTTATCTGTAACATTTCGGTCTACATGGTCCATTATCAATCGTTAATCTAAAATTTACACATAATTTTATATGGAATTTAGCATAATTTTAATTAATATCTTTATTATATAAAAAAGTTTTAAGTGGTCACCGTGCAATATTTTATTTTATATGTGATCAGCGTATAATATCTTATTTTAAATTTGATCACAATACAATATTTTATTTTACATATAAATTGGAGTAATAAAAATGGATTATGAAATTTTAGCAATGAGTAGTACAATTAAATAAAAAGTTATATATATATATATATATGTATATTGGTAATGTTCTATGCAGAGCCATTAATAGTATATATATATATATACTATTAATGGCTCTGCATAGAACATTACCAATATACATAATTAGTAAAAGAATTTTGTCAGTTGTTTAAACGGACAGAGCGAGAGGGTTGCATATTATTTTTTCCACTAATTTTGCAGTTATTAGGCCTAATTACATTTTAATTTTTTTTTTAATTTAGTTAATTATAGAATTATAACTGAAATAATGTGGACTTTAGTATTAGTAAACTTCAATACAGTTAAGTTAAAATATTTTCAAGAGATAAAACGCCTATTTATTATCAACAATTTATCAGAATTGGATAGTTTGAAAGTTTAAAATATTTTATTATTATTACTCACAATGGGTATAAATAAACCTCATCATTTGTGAAACACCGCATTGGTGCTTTCCTGAATAGTGATAAATTTGACAAGAGAGTTTTAATTTTATTTTGAATTGGACATACTGCAAAGATAATCGTGTTGACTGGGCTGCATTATTTACTAGGGTCATCCTAAAGGTTGTTCGGGAACTATAAGGGTACTCGCAAAGTAACCAAAGGCTACGATATGTTCTGTGGATAAGATTAAAGAGAAAATAAAAAATAACAATTTTTGTCAGATGTGTTACTATTAAAGCAAAACACCGATATGAACCAGTAACGGTCTGCAAGTTAGTTGTTTTCAGAACTCGAGCTGGTGATATTAACATATAATATTAAACATCTAAATAAACAACTATAATATAATATAATATAAGAAGAACATTAAAAATCACTATAATACACGTAAAAAACATTCTTTGCAGAGACTATAAATTCTACCCAGTAAATGGTTCAGTAAATTTATAAAACATTGTTAATTTGTAATTATTGATTAATGTATTTGTGAATAAATTTTGTACAGGTGTACCAAATGTAATTTTTTACTTTATCCATTTTAAGTATACAATGTAATCTCTTACATTGTATACTTAAAATGAATAAAATTAAAAAATTACATTTGGTAAACCCTAGCGTCATTCATTAACGGATACATTAATCGTTAAATACAAATTAACTATGCAGAATATAATTAACTATGTATAATTTCATTGAACCCTTTACCCGGTAGAATTTTACAGAAATTATTAGGAAAAATGATCACTCTCTCTCTTTCCATAAAAGTTTCGCCTGGTGCTATGAGCTTAGCATCACTATGATTTATTACGCTATATTTTGGCTACAACTTTTGTTTCATTTTACATTCTAAGTACAGCTAAGTTATGATTTAATTTGTTAAAATTATATAACTGTTCATTTGTAAATGAATAAAAATAAAAAATACTCTTTCTATGGATTTATTTAAAAAGTAACAAAAAAATTAGTTCACCAACAAAATTCCAATTATTCATATTTCTACTAATAATTAAATTAGTTTTACAGGACCAAATAATTTATACAATTGATATTATGTATTTATATTTTCAACAAAATATATTATGAAGAATTTAATTAAAATTAAATCATTCAATACCGAAACTGTGTAAAAATTTCCACTTTAAATTTTCAATGTGATTACAATAAGTTGTCTATAGATCAGGAAGTTAAAAATGTCCTTTTCACATATGCAATTTTGTTTTTTAAAAAAATTATTGCCTGCTGAGATTGCTAAAAAGACCTAACTTTTTTTTTTTACTCCTGTATGGATTACTTGAGTGTTCGGGATATAGATGTTCGAAACACCGAGATTACGACACATTTTAATTTTAAATGTTTAATGCTGTCATAATTTTTTTTTTAAATAGAGGAAATAGTTATATTTTTTTTTATTAAAATAACCATTCGCCCCAAAATGATTTAAGATGTTTCTTAAGTGCTTTCTCAAACAAATTTCAAAAAGATTTTTCCAAAGTAAATTCGATACACCATCGAATAACCATTTCCCGGAATACTTTATCTGTGGCAAGAGAGCTCTGGGATGTTATATATAGTAAGGGAACTCCTGATGCTATGAGGCGAAGGCTCACCGATAAATCAAGACACCATAAATCTTCAGATAACACAAAAATATTTGTTCGGTTTGGATGACCTCTCTCTTCACCGCGCGTGAGCCTTGCGTGACTACACACAGCAAACATGTTAAAAATTTTTATGCTATATTTGTATGTGAAGCCGATATATATTTGTGAATAAGCAAACATAGAAATTATGGTAATCGCTTCTCAAATTTTATCAATACAACGGGATGAATCTAGGTGTTTTAAATTTTCTATAAAACATCACGGAATACTCTCAATTTATGAAATTATCTGGTGTAGTGGGCGCTTCGCTCATCTTTCACTTACTAACATACTTACGTCCTCAAGTTTTGTCTAGTTCAGTGAGCTCATTTTGAATTTATCGCTATTTTATTAGGACATAAAAATAGAAATATAGAATAATAATAAATTGAAAAACTATCATACAAACGTGAAAAACAAAATAGGAAAATTAGACAAAAGAGATATAATAATATACGAGGTAGAATGTGAAAACTGTAAAGATATTTGCATAGAAATGACGTAGAAAAAACTAAAAACAAGAATAGTCTAACACATTATCAATTTTTAAATCCTAAAAAAACAATACCATCAAATCAATAACAAAAAAAACTGCAATTATAGAAAGTGAAAACAATTGAACAATAGAAAGTGTTTAAAATTGAATCATACAAGAAGCTGTATGCATTATAAAGAATATTAAAAATGATGTCAACATCAATGTTGGTACAAAAAACTTAATAAGCATAGTGTACTGCTGATGCAATACATTAACAGAAAATATAACAATTGACCAAAATAACCAATAACCATTAAAAATAAAAATAAAAATAACCAATAATAAATTAAATCAGATAAGAAACCAACAAATGCAATATGCTAACCCATTCAAGGTGGGCAATGATAAGAAAAAATATAATTCCAAGGCACAAATATATTATATGATAATAATATTCACCCTTCACACTAGGTTGTCCCCTTTGAGGAGATATAAAATTTTGTTAGAAATTATGGTGAATGAAATTATTCCACCGAATTTTTTCAAGAAATCCTTGTTTTCTTGTAGTTTTCTATTAAAACGAAACAAAAAACAAACCAAAATATGATTAAAATATCAATATGCAAGTAAAGCAACCGTTTTACGTCAGAGAACATGCGAAGTTTATTCACCACTGGCTATACAGTTCTATAATACGTTGAGCAATATGTAGAATTGATGAGAAAAACGTACATGAGTATGTTTCAATGATATAGGGAAACTTGATGAGATAATAAAGAAATCCGAAAACTGAGAAGAGAAAAGAAATTTACAAGAACTCACATAGTAAAGCGTCGGATAGTTGTGATTTCGTAATTTACCATCAGTGATTTCCAAATTATTTCTTTATCTTTTGTTTTATTTTATAATAATAATTAT
>NW_027116348.1:1518329-1520118 GCF_000696795.3 Halyomorpha halys | reverse complement strand
TATAAGTTACACTTTTTATTTATTTTTTTTTTTATAGCAATTGTACCTATTTACAAAGTTACAAGAAAAACAGATAGAATAAATAGATGGAAATAATAAATCTTAAGAAGAGAGAAAAAGAAAAGTAAAGAACAAAAACAATGCCATTTATAGATTTATGAAATAAATAATTTACTTTAAATTGGTAACAAATGTAAACAGTAGTAGAGACGAGTTTCAGATAAACATTTATTACACACAGATTTAAAACAACATTTTATAGTGAAACATGCATAAATCAACCTAATATGCATATTGAGAAATGCCTCAGAATTTACTATTATGTAGAAAAAAATAAGAAATATCGTTTGTAAATATGTTTTCTTCCATGTCCACACAAATACATATAAACCAAATTTCATTAGAACACCTTACTTGGTTCTAAAGTTGTACTAAATAATACGATACAAGGGTTTTCAAGAAAAAGCGGCGCCGAGTTGCTGGATGGTAACGTCAGGAAGGTGAAATTATTTATTTGATAAATGGAAGACAAATATTTTTTAATATTATAAATATATATAAAATATAAATTCGTAAATTCTTATATTTTTATGTAAACAATCAACAATAATATTGTATAATAAAGCAGGGAAATGAGGTAATGACGTTCCGAAACGCCTGAGACTGTAAGTAAAAATTAGCGAGAATCAAAGGAAATTTAGATTCACTATAAATTTGGAAAAATTCTCAACACAAACAAAAACAATTAATAAATAGTAATATTTGTTAACAAAGATTGTTAGCAATAATTCATTTTATTGAAATTGATTTCGAATATTTAAGCATCAACTAATTGCAGGTAAAAAGATAGATTCAGTTCAGATTTCATAGATGTTCTGCCACGAAACTACGAAAGACACCGACAAGCCAAGGAAAACTTAAATTTCCAACCCAAACTGGTTAAATATTTAATCTGAACACCCAACAAAGTTGGAGATTCAAAAGGCCCGCCTCGACAAACTCTGTTAATGAGCCGAGTAAACAGATGCGAATAATTCAACTACGTAGTAGATCTGAAGGTAAGATTATTTCAATTTATTAGATTGCCCTGTTTCCCAATGTGATAAATATTGAACTAAACAACTTCGGGTTTATTAAATGTGTGATGATATATTATGTTAGGGCTATCTTCATAATACCTATGGTTATTATCAGTTATATTTATTTTTTATAAATTAGGTTTGATTAAAAGATTGTTTAATTAAAACTGTAACTAAACGAATAAAGCAGAAGTTTTTTTAAAAATAAAATCGTAGTGTTCATGCCAAGGCTTTTTTTCACGTTTAATTATTGAAAAATGTTTTTATGTGTAAATAAAACTCTTACCTTATTATTACAGATTTTTTAAATTATCTGTTGATTACCAAATAATTAGTTGTTTTTGTATAGCTTTTTATCTTGTTTATTATTTTTTTTTTATTGTATAGCCTTTTAATTTTTTTAATTAATGAAAATAACTTCACCCATTTCTGATATTAGGAACAAAAATTATTTTTTATTCAATTGTGATCTTCCTGTATCTTAAGAGAGATATTTCTTAGCTTCTTAGGCCCTTTTGTTTCATTTTTTTATTTTCATGCTTCTCAGGTGTATTACTAATTATAGTATATAATGTTATCATTACGTTATTTTATTTATTTATTTTTCATACAGATAGTTTGATTATGTTCATCTTGTCTATTCTTTTGTTTGTATATATTTTAAGAGAGTTTTTTTGTTTTTTTTACTTTATTTTATTTTATTATTTTTA
>NW_027116348.1:1497331-1518214 GCF_000696795.3 Halyomorpha halys | reverse complement strand
TTTATTTTAGTATGTATGAGATCATTCATCACTATTACCTATTGCCCACAACTGTGTGGCAGATTGTAATATCTATCAGTAAATAAATCTATCAAGATAAAACAAAAAAAAAATATCACTTAGGTTTTTTCTAATATTTCAAGTTCAATCATTTTTTTTATTATTTACATTTTTTTCTATTAAATTTTCTAAATAAAACTAAATCTAAAGGGATTAAATTAGCTGTATTATATCATCCGGAGAGGGTGGCTCAGTCGTAAGGACCCGGGTTCGAACCCACCTCGGACAGATAATTGTTTATTCTGTTATTGAAGCCGTAAGTCAACACTGAGGGTTCAAAGAATCACCTAGCCTCATAAAATGGGTAACCTTGATTGGGGTAAAATCTGGCGCGAACAAGAACATATCACCTTGTACAACCGTTGTGTTTCTTGTACTTTGTACAGAGTTCCGTGCTCTTGTTACTTCTTTTCAAGTTAACACTTCATTAAAAATAATAATATAGCACATTTCCGATAAAATTAGTGAACGTTACCAGCATAACAACCAAGAAGCTATGAATACTCAAATAAACATCAGAACTGACACAACGTACCCATCTACATCAAAGTCCATCTCTTAAACGTATATCTTTCAGCTCAGTAATAATAATTTTTCTAAAAATGTTATTTTTCCAGATTCCAAGGTTTAACTCCAAGAAACTCCACGTCAACTTTCTTCAGGACAAACCTTATATCTAAGTTATTTTCTTCTTCCTTCAACGAAAAAGGTTAAAGTTCACATTTCATAAAATGTTGAAGTAAGAGTTTCTTAATGTTTATATTTTATTTTCATTTTATTGCGTAATTATTTTTATTTTGAGAGGGTACTTCTTTAAGGCAATGACTTATTTTTGAAAAGGGGGTTATCATTATTTTTAAAACCAATTCAGTTTCTAAATATACTAACCTCAATCAAGTTAAAATAGATTTTAGATAGAGAGAGAGATATGAGTATTGTTTTTTTAAAATTTCATTCTTTTAATCACGTTGAATTTTGAAGGCAGTAAATTTTGTTTTAAATATTTCTTCCTATATTAAAAGGTTTTCCAACATTTAATCCTATGAATGTATACAAACAGATAGTTCGAAACAAACGAAGTGTCTCCTTCAGACAGAAAATAATGAAAAATTACACTGTTGAAAACAGCGTATCATAAACAGTTACTACTTACTTTAACATCTGAACGCCAACAGAAATATCTGGAACTTTTATTCTCCTCATATGCTCCCATAGCATTCTGTTGGCTCTTTGGACATAATAATCCGTAGCTGATCCTTGCGGTGCAGCAACTCTTTGGGATAATAGCTGAAAGTAAAATTGAACTATTGTTAATAGTAATCGGAAAATTAATTTTAATGAAAAAATACCATAAAATTCAAAACAATTTTTCATGTATATATAGGAAGATGATCAGGGTTGCGGTCAAAGGAGAAAGAAAAATAGATTACAACTATTTATTTTCCGACGTTTCACCCCTCTTTGCAGGGCTTCATCAGGGCTTTTCAAAGCAAACGTGTGAACAGCTATCTGTGACCATCTTCCTATATATCAATTTTTACGGTCAACTATATATACATATATACAATTTTTCATGTAATTTCACAGGAAGATTTAAAAAAAAAATGAAAATAAATATATTTACAGGAATTATTTATTATACAGGTTTTATTATAAAAATGATGACACTGAACTGTTTAAAAATAAAATATATAAGAATTAAATGAAGTAAGAAGTCTTATGTTTTAGTTAACGTTTTTTTTTAAATATTTAAATTAACTGCTAAAAAAAAACTGGATTATTATGGATGTATAATTGTAGCATCAGATAAATAAATACTTCAAACTACAGCCATTTTCCAAAACGATAAAATATTTTACGTCTAAGTATGGTAATAAATCCTGACATCAAAAGATCACAATTCTAGTCCATAGGAAAAAATAATGAACCGGGCACTATTGTCAATTGGAACATTTACAGAGTAGAACTAGAAGTACATGAAAGAGAATGATTTTTGGGAATCACGTTAAAAAAAAGTAAAGAAGCTTCTATGTTAGAGAAAGACGTTTCGAACAACATTTTACTGACATCAGATTCCTTATTTCGTTTAAAGATTTTCATAAAGATGCGGTTAGAAACCTTAACATAGCTATCAAACACCAGCTAAAGCGCAGAAGAGATTAATTCCGATCAAGAATCTTGTGTTTTCTAAGTTTTTTCTTTTTTAAAAAAAGTACTTCCGTAAAACAAAAATTAATTAAATTTCTTCAACTATTTGGATTTTATTCTATAAATTAAAAAATAGTTAAATTAAAAACAAGTTTCTCCGTTTAAACTCGGTAATTTTAAGTTTTTTTCCGTTTCAATATTCAATAAAATTCTGGATAGTCCATCAGAATTTTTTTTTTATTCTATACCAACATATGTAAAATCTTGTATCGTTTTGGAAAAGGGCTCAAATAATGCTGTACCTTTACAATATTTATTTATCTATTTAATGCTACAATAATACATTCATAATAATCCAGTGATTTTAGCAGTTAGTTTAAACAATATTTTTTGATGCACCTAAATCCAGCTATTTTAATTATTAATTCTGGTTTGTCTTTTATCAGAGAATAATATTTGTTTTTTCATAAAAAATGTTTGAGGTTAATAAACTTCCAATTGAATGTAATTTATATTAAATTATCATATTATAGTACAACATTTCGGGATCACTGTCCCATATTCATGTACTTTAAACCTCATAATTTGAATTTCATATAGGAAATATTTGTTTTGTTTTTTTATACTTATGTTATTCTTTTGGTACGCATAGCTAGAATAAAATTTCTTATGTTCTATCATTGATGCCTACCTAATGTTGAAAACAAAATTTCAATTTTCCTGGATAATTTTACATTATTTATCAATTGCTTTCAGAAAATTAGATAAAAGTGAAGTTATAGATAAAAGAAGGTAGATGTACAGACTAACATGAGCTTGTTTATCATAAAGTCTCGCTTTCCATACCCATGCATTTCGTTTAGTACAGAAAGAATAATCGTAAGTCACAACTTTGCATTGATGAAATATGAATCAATAAATTATATATTTTTTTGAATTGAACATGTCAAGTACCAATGTAATATTCAAAAAATTAGTCCTCCATGGGCATCATAATCGATTGAAAATTGAATATTACGAATCGTCTGAGTATTACATATACTCGGAAATCGATTTGATAATAACGCTGAGTTAAAATAAGGATATATATATATTTTTTTTTTTTTTTCGGTTGTCCCTTGTAGATCTTTGTCCCCTCTGAACCAGCTTTCTTACGCCCGCGTAACTTGGGCTGGTGCAAACCATTTTTCTGCATCTTTTTGACGTGACAACGTCTTATAAATCATTTTGCGGGATGCCATGTTAGAAAAAGTGTCCCGTAACGGAAATTGACTTCGTTTAACATATGGATATTATATCATATGTATAAAAATTAATTAATGTATAACCAAGCAAAAATAAATATCTGAATTCAATATGTGAACTG
Organism: Halyomorpha halys; assembly: GCF_000696795.3. Lineage (NCBI taxonomy): Eukaryota > Metazoa > Arthropoda > Insecta > Hemiptera > Pentatomidae > Halyomorpha > Halyomorpha halys. Next base: position 1,514,640 of record NW_027116348.1, on the reverse strand, counting down.
GTTTATTATTTCAAATATATAACATTGGATTGATTTTAATTTATATTTATGTAATATTAGCATAGAGTATACGTTGTCACGGAAATATGTCGCCTCGGCGCGAAGCGCCGAGGCCTACACGGGCACGGTTTTTGGCATCTTTGTTGATTCTGTATAGCCATCTTGTTTTTCTGGTGGCCTCCTATGTGGTCTCTTTCCTACAATACTGGCCTTTATTGTTGTGTAAAGGTGTTCTGATGGATTGCTTCAAGCCACATGTCCCGCCCATCTTAACCTCTTTGCCTTCGTATCATGAGATATTGATTTACCAATCTCTGCAAGCAGCTCATTGTTAGTTCTCCTCCTCCATGTGTTAAGGATCTGATTTCAGATCGCTTCTGTAATTGTGCGTAGGACTTTTCCGTTTAAATTTAAGCTAATTTAAAACTTTCTAGAGTCCTTTTTTTTTTTAACCTCTTTGATATCCTTATTTATGAGCAAATGCAATATGCATACATTAAAATTATTCTTTTTTTTCCGCATGACATTTTAAGAAAGGTTTGCAGGGTCCGCAAAAGGCGGGTTTACAGTCATAGCATAATAGCCGGGGGACTTACAAAGAATGGGACCATTCCGGCTGATGGTGGTGATTTTTTAATTGGGAGGTAATTATATTAAATTCTGTAGGTTTATCTATATGTTTATATTTGGATTGAATGTTTCTTCTTTTTATAGGTAGAGTTTTATGTATTTCTTCTATGGTAGTTTTGTATAGAGCTTAGGTCCAACTAGTATCTATGAGAACAGGCTTTATCATGACAATGTGCACACCTAGTTTCTCATTTTTAGACATTTTTCAAGATTTCATTATTCTTGACACAGAGAAGAAGGCTCTGTTCGCGCTTTATACACTCTGGTCTATCTCAGTCTGTTGATCATTTATTGATGTTATACACGGAACTCCCCTGAAAGAAATTTTATTATACAAAAGGCACTGCATGCTTTTGTGCTGCTCTTTGTTGGCCGAGTAGACCAACAGCCACTACTTTGGCTTTATTTGACCGTTTATTTTTCTACTCTCAATCTCTTCAACAACCACATTCAGGAAACTGCTAGCCCTCCGAGTGGCGGAGAGGAATAAGCAAACAAGAGAAGAACCATGACTATTATCTAACATTCATCTCACAACGAACGCTGCAAGAAAAATGTAATTTATATATCTCAGTATGTTAATAGTTTATAGACCACCCATGTAAATGGCAATAGTTTTAAATATAATTTTGTCTAATTATACAAAATAATGATAATAAATAAAGTCCGAAACCAGTTTAATGAATATAAATTATTGCGAGCTCTGGCTTTAACCCAAACTGTAGTCATTAAACAGATGTTATGGAGGGGCCGAGGTATGTACTGGATATTTCGGTTTACTATCATATATTTTGTTTTATCGTTATTTCCTTACAAGTCGATTTCCTCTGCTTCTCTTGATAGAGTTTTTGCGGGTCTTTCCAGGTCATTATGGTAAATAAAGAAATATATATGTAGAAAATAAAAACAGTAGTTAAGTAAAAAATCCTATGATTTATCTTTCCCATAACTATTTCGCGGAGGTGGAAAAATACTCCATTAAGGTCATTTTTTGTTCTGATTGTGAACAAAATAACATATAAAATACAATACAACATTTGAAACGATATTATTGTTATTTTTTTCTAAAATATTGATAAAGACAGATACGCGAAAAATTTGCTGATAAGAAGCGATATTTAAGTAAGATTGCTGAACTTCCTTATGACCAACTTGTCTTGAATTTTTTTTTTTTTTTGCAAAACCATATATCCCCACTCCATGTTTCAAAGACTTCCAGAAAATTAATCAAAATTTTTTTTTATACAGAATACTAAAATTTCAAGGCGTTTGAACCTCTTGCAAGATGAAAAAGGTAGAGATCAAAAGTTTATTTTGTCTGTGGAAGAAACGATGTATTTAATTAGTCATTTCTATTATTCTATAGAAGAATTAAGAATAAAAGTAGGTTCCATATTTAATATTTGATGAAAAATAAAATAAAATAAATATTTCTTGATGAGCTCAATACATCATCTAAGAGGAGTTCAAATCGACAAACAAACAATTCTTTGAATTGAGAAGAGGGAAGACGAAAAACAGTATGGGATATGCCTGCCATCTCATATTCATTGTTAAGTGTTCTCATTAACATTGATAAAGAGCTAATCCTCGTTGACATCTAATTTATATCTCAAAGCCGCTTTAGTGCCTTAAGCACTCTCAATGCTTCATGATTCATTTTACAATTCCCTGCGGAATTTGAAATTCTAATTTAATGTCCAAAGGTATCCATTTGACGAATATCCCTTAAAACTTAAGAAATAGTTAGTCTCTTGTGTTGTTGAAATTTTGGTATAAAGGGTGCTGCAAAAGAAAAATTCTAGTGAAGATTATTGCACCAAAAATATTACCTTCCTATCTCAATATCTTGAGAATAACCACGAGGTTTTACAAGAAAATTACGTTTTTTTTTAATACTAATCCAAATCTTTTCAATATTCCCGGCATTTTCGATGAACTACTTATAAGATAGAAATCAATTTGTAGGAAAATATTCCTTCGTTAGGCGTTTGCAGTAGTGAACATGTTAAAAACCCTTGGGAGTTAATAATCCGGTTTATAAACGACAATTTACAAAATTTAATCCAACTTTATTGATTGAATTTTCACATTAATTTAAAATTAATAATTTTCCAAATATAATTAAATAAAATATTTTTTATGTTGTATGTGAACACATAAATATAAATTATAGCTGAAAATATGATGTTTTATTACTTTATCCCATAGATATCTATTCCTAGTCACAGTAATTCAGCAATCTCACACTCTTTGCACTCATACATCTTGCCATCTTGTAATTGGTCTTCCTATCCATCTTTTATGTTCCATTCTGTAGCAATTTTTGACCATTTTCTCCTACCAAGCCATGACCAGCACAGTTCCATTTCAATTGATGTGCTTCCTATGATAGACTTTTCACTTAAATTGTAGACTATAGTTTTCTAATGCTGATGCGGTCTAATTTTTGATACTCATCATACTTTTTGAAAATTGCAGTCGAGTCCTTGCCGATTTTTCATAATTGTTTTCTGTTACTGACCATGTCTGAGAACCGTATGAAACTACCGGATATAAACATGTTTCTTTTGCCTTTAATCCTCTAATTAGTACATGTAAAGATGTAAAAATGAATAATTACCAGAATACATGGTAGAATCGCACACAAGAGATTTCTGAGTTTCAAAATAAACCTACAAAGTACTGTCTACAAAAATGAACAGTAAAAAGCAATAGCTAAGGAAATCTTATTTGCAGTAAGAGATAATAGAGAATTTCCTAATGTTTCTACATTGTTGGATCAAGGGGGTCGGATAAAATATTTGTCAACATAACATTGTTCCAAGAGTGAAAAAAGATTATTTCACAAGTTTCAGGGAAAGTTGTCGCAAATTGTGAAATGCTATTGCAAAAATCCCATCATTTTAAAAATCTCGGAGTCGATTGGCACTCACACCAAGGATGCACAACTCTAAATGATTTAGATCTCATTATTCGAGATGAAGTTTTCATGATTTCGAAAGATATTCTAAGCATTTTGAATCGAACATCAACTATAATCAATCTAATGAAGGATAAATTATTTTTTTTTAATTAAATAAATTAAAATAATTTACTAGAACACCCATCCTCGAGATTAATGTTAAATAATCGCCTTACAGTCTGATGTACCAATTCCTAAATTGGCTCAATACAAGATGTACATGAATATTCCGCTTTGATTATGATGGTTATGCTGAATTAAATTGGATAGCAAAAACATTACGACAAAGGTTTTCAATACCACAGAAATCAATGGAAAAAATGTTTCAAAATTCTATTCGAAGGCGATTTTATACACCAAAACATAATAAATTAGTAAAAAGTTTATGAATTATTAGTAACTTAGAAATGGGTTTTCAAACATTTTTTTTAATCACAGAAAACAAAATTTTGTGAATTTATTTTGAGAAATCTCACAGGAGCTATTAGTTGTACTGATGTCGATGAGCACTAAAATAGTAGCAATATTCTTATTTGACTAAATAGATTCACAAAGTTGATTTATCATTACTCATTTGAAAAAAAAAATTATATTTTTAAGACAGATCAAGGAGGGCTGGTAAATATTTGTCTATGTGACATCATGCCATATTTTAGAGAATGAAAAGAGATTATTTTATTTGAGAGTCATCATTGAACCAGAATACTTAAACCTATCTACCTGTTCTAATCTTTTTCCTCCTCTACCTATATCACCGAAATTGCTCGCGTTTCTACTGCAAAGCAGATATTTTGCTTTATCCGTATTTATTTCAAGACCGTCTTTTTAGCAGCGATAACTGTTTAGTATGCAAATTTCTTTATAACGATTTCGACCATATACACCTGGACTTACACTTCTTAGAAATACATGGAGGCGCATACTAAAGTTACTAGCTCCGTACTAAAATTTACATCTACGTAGGCGTATTTACATATTTTTCTAGTTTCCTTATTCTCCCCCAATAATACCAAATCATCAGCATACCCAAGCACCGGTATTTTACCACCTAAAATTAAATTTAAGGTCAAACAAAAGAAAAGAAAAATGTCTTTATATCACCGTGGGTGGTTTAATCTGGAACTCAATTTCTTGTAATAAATCTCATGTAGTTATATATATTTAACTATATATATATTTTAAGATAGCTTTTTTTTTTTATTTTTTTAATTTATTTTATTTATTTATTTATTTTTTATTTTAGTATGTATGAGATCATTCATCACTATTACCTATTGCCCACAACTGTGTGGCAGATTGTAATATCTATCAATAAATAAATCTATCAATTAAAAATTAACTATATACCATTCTATTTTTGTGACATTTACTTCCTCCAACAGAATCATTCAAGAAGAGCAGTGAGTGGGACAACGAATCCGAGGTTTATGAACCAATATAAAACGTACCGAAATAACTGATGTTAAAGAAGTTAAAATTACGATTTTTTTTCATTACTTTTTTATTAGTAGAATATTTATAGGATTTAAAATCACATTATATGTTCATTAATTCTATTCTCCTTTTCAAGGGTAAATCTCGCTGACGTTAAGTTAATGGTAGTGTTCGAAGATGAAAATGTACCAGAAAAAAAGAAATATGTATGGACATGAATAAAGTTTTTTTTCTGACTATTTAATATTTGATTTTTATATATGTATATAAAATTATCTTAGTGCATAGGATTGAGATAGGCTTAGAAAACTTATCTCTCAACGTTCTATTTCTTTATTTTTTCTTTGAACGATATTTCAATTGCACATATTATGTTATAAAAAGACCCCATTAATCACATTATGTTTTTAATTTTCTCATTATATAACTATATTCCGTCTTTTTAGGAGCGATAACTATTTAGTATGCAAATTACTTTATAATGATTTCGACCATATACACCTGGACTTACACTTCTAATAAAACATAGAGGCGCATACTAACAAACACAGATAATGGTGGATTAGTATTTTTTTGTCCATATACGCCTTAAATCACTAAATTGAAGTTCTATCAATAAAGCTGTTTCATGTTGTGAATGACCCATTAGGGCGTGGCCCATTAGCCCAAATTGACAGGGAATAGTTGTAGCTAAAAACCTTGAGACAACATATCAACAATACAGAACAACGGAAAGTTTGATCGGTTTATTGTCCTAACTTAGTCAGGAATAATGCTTTTGTTTACTCTTCGGGATAACTTATTGGTCCGATGATTACTCCATTTCCACCTCCCATAAACCTAATAGAAAAGGAGTTGATTTGATTACTTTCGCTTGATTTATTTTATTATAAGTTCTTCTATCAAATTCCATAGCTGCTAAATAAAATAAAAGAATATTACGAAATGTCTATGGCAGAGTTATTTTTCTTTCTTGATAAAAAAAAAATCCATTCCTATTTAACCGATGAATGTTTGTTAATTAATCCTTCATTAGGATTGACAGTTATAAAATTACATGAATGAAGATCTGAGGTAGTACATCTCACATTAAGGCTCGTAAATAGCTGAATATTTATACTTATAACTGACCTATTATTTAGTAGGAATAATACCTATGATATATTGATCAATAGTAAACATTATATTAGCCAGTAGTAAAATAATATTTTCATAATATAAAGGTTGTGAGTTCGAGTCCCCGGCCCTGCCCGGATTTTTTTCAAGCGTTATACAATACTCATTCACAGCTTCACCCCGAATATTTGTGTGGGCCGTTATTCTGTGTGAGTGAGGAACCAATCCCAATACCTGGACTTACACTTCTAATAAAACATAGAGGCGCATACTAACAAACACAGATAATGGTGGATTAGTATTTTTTTGCCCATATACGCCTTAAATCACTAAATTGAAGTTCTATCAATAAAGCTGTTTCATGTTGTGAATGACCCATTAGGGCGTGGCCCAGAATTTATACTACTTTATAAAGGTTTTTATAATGGATTTTGTTCTGTAGGTCTAAAGATTTGGATAAATGAGTGAAAATTTGGGGAATTTTCTTTTTAAGACATTTTAACATTCCTTTTTTAAATTTATTTATTGATACTTAAAACAGTATAAAAATTTATACAACAAATAAATTTGATGTTAGTTATAAAATGGCATGATCTATTGATAGAACTACAATCTACATTTTGACTATCGCAAAAAAGACATCAACAATAAACGAAAAAATCAAACCCCATCTTTACGGGACTTGGTTCCATTTATCACCTGTTTTTCATATACCTCCTTCATATTATTTCGTTTCTAAATACTTGAAGGGGAAATATTTTACTTAGTTCTGGTTCTGTCTAAAGTGAATAAACAAATTATAATCAATTTTACTCTTTATGATTCTTAGTTCTTTAAGCCATCTAATCCATAGCTTTCAAATAAAATGTTACTATTATGTTATTTAGAAATTTTAAAGCTAAACTGGGTTTAATTAATGATATAAGAATACGAAGGGGTATTTATTACTACTTTACAAAATCTAGAGATTACATTATTTTATTCTAGAGATTGTATTATTTTATTTATTTATTTTTCATACACATAGTGTGACTGTTTGTATATTTAAGAGATTTTTTTTTAATTAGAGATTATATTATTTTATTTAATTATTTTTTTCATACACATAGTGTGACTGTTTGTATATTTAAGAGATTTTTTTTTAATTAGAGATTATATTATTTTATTTAATTATTTTTTTCATACACATAGTGTGATTATGTTCATTTTGTTTATTCTTCTGTGTATATATATTCAAAGAGATTTTTTTTTTTATTTTATTTGATTTTAGTATGTATGAGATCATTCATCACTATTACCTATTGCCCACAATTGTGTGGCAGATTGTAATATCTATCAATAAATATGTAAATATTTTTATAAAGTATTTAATAAAAAAAAACTTTACAAAATGATATATCTTTGATTTATAATTTCAATATATTTAATTATTATTATTGGCGCGACAGACCGTGGAGGTCCATGGCAGCGTAAGATGTACTTGGGAAATACCTCGGGAGTTTCTTGACATGGTTTTCATAGGGATTGGTTCGTCACTCACACAGGCTAACGGGCCTCAAAAATGTCCGGGGTGAAGCTGTGAATGAGTATTGTATAACGCTTGAAAAAATCCGGACAGGGGCGGGGACTCGAACTCACAACCTTTATATTATGAAAATATTATTTTACTACTGGTTAATATAATGTTTACTGTTGATCAATATATCATAGGTATTATTCCTACTGAATAATAGGTCAGTTATAAGTATAAATATTCAATTATTTACAAGCCTTAATGTGAGATGTACTACCTCAGATCTTCATTCATGTAATTTTATAACTGTCAATCCTGATGAAGTTTGAATTAACAAACGTTCATCAGTTAAATGGGAATTGATTTTTTTTTTTATCAAGAAAGAAAAATAACTCTGCCATAGACATTTCGTAATATTCTTTTATTTTATTTAGCAGCTATGGAATTTGATAGAACTTATAATAAAATCAATCAAGCGAAAGTAATCAATTCAACTCCTTTTCTATTAGGTTTATGTGAGGTGGAAATGGAGTAATCATCGGACCAATAAGTTATCCCGAAGAGTAAACAAAAGCATTATTCCTGACTAAGTTAGGACAATAAACCGATCAAACTTTCCGTTGTCCGTTCTGTATTGTTGATATGTTGTCTCAAGGTTTTTAGCTACAACTATTCCCTGTCAATTTGGGCTAATGGCCCACGCCCTAACGGGTCATTCACAACATGAAACAGCTTTATTGATAGAGCTTCAATTTTGTGATTTTACGCGTATTTGGACAAAAAAAATACCAATCCACCATTACCCGTGTTTGTTAGTATGCGCCTCCATGTATTTCTAAGAAGTGTAAGCCCAGGAGTATATGGTCGAAATGATTATAAAGTAATTTGCATACTGAACAGGATTAATGGGGTCTTTTTACAACATAATATGTGTTATGGAATTCAACACAGGAGAAATATTGTTCAAGGAAAAAATAAAGAAATGGAACGTTGAAAGATAAGTTTTCTAAGTCTATCTCAATCATATGCATTAAGATTTATTTTAAATATATATATATATATATATATGCGCCTCTTACACTAAGAGTCGAACAGCGCATTAAGGTTTTCGAAATAAACTTATTTCTTAAAATATTCGGACTAAAAAAGGAAGAATTAATGGGAGAATGTAGAGAGCTACACTACGCTGAATTGAGGGAACTGCTCAAGTTATAGCATTGCGGCGTATAAGATGGGCGCCTAAGGTTGTGGGACTTAGTAGCAAACGGTAAAGGTTCATTAAACCTTTAAAATTATTTATTATTCAATATGTTAAAGCGTATTCGAACTCTTATAGATAATGAATTAACATTCAAAAATATTTTTCTGATCTTTTTAAATATTCAAAATAAATGAACTTGTATATTTCAGATGTAGTGCATGGGAGTTCCATGTTAATACTGGAAATAAAATGGACCTGTAATTATTTCAGAGTAGACAAGAATGGAAGGTTTCATGACAGGAGTCAATATTGAGGGGAAGAGAGACTGTCAGGGTAATTAACTGAGGTAGAGAAGGATAGTCGTTTATTTCTAGCTGGTTTGCAGCTAAGTCCTCCGGTCCTCTGTGAATACTTCAGCCAGAGGAGAACAAAACCTTCCTATAGTTACCGGTTGTAAGCCATTTATTAAGTAGAGGGCCTCGGAAGGTAGATTTTTATGTTCAACTCGAGTGCAATTTTAGATTATAATTACTTATTAATATGAAGAAAGGAGAAGTATAAAGTACACAAAAGCCTCATGGCTGGGAACATTAAGTAGTTTAAGAAAATAAGACAACCAGCCTAAACCCTATTTTATTGTGGAGTTTCTAAGTCAGTATTTCCAACACCAGCTAAGAATATATGAAATAGTTGAATAATGCTACAATAACCTGCAAGTTCGTTGCCGACAATATCCATGCATGGTTTAATGTATTATTTTAGTGCTGATTACTTCAAATGAATCATTATTTATTTAATCCAACATTACTCACCGATTCGCAATGCTATAATTCCAGTAGCATTATTCACGTCAGATGCCTGAGGATTCTCCGCCTCTGTCAATTGCCTTCATTGATAAAACGTACTCTTATTTCATATCAGAAATATTAAATTACCATATCTAAGGTTGTCGCAAAGCACGCAACTGATATCTGCAGTAGCGTGTAAATATCACAATTATGAATGAATATACGTCAAAAACAGACTTCTCTTTGCACGACTGTTGCTGGTTAAGAATGATGCTTAGGGTCCATAAGTATGTAAGGAGATAGTATTAGCTCTAGACTATGCCATTCTGAACATATCTATAAGTGAAGTAGTAAACTGGTTTAGATCAAAAATGAAGCTAATAAAGAATTAGGTTACTTTGAGCCTAAAAAAGGTATGGCTTTTTTTTTTTCTTTTTTGGAATATTGGGTGTAATAAACGTTATGAGAAATATATATTTGTTATTATTGATATAAAAAGTTTGATGTAGAGGCAACTACTATATTTTGATTGAAAAACATATCGCAATACATTCTGTTAAAATAATCCCCGTTATTGTTCAAATTTTCTCACCAATTAGTTTTGGAATATTTTTCCAGTAAAGTCTGTCGTTAACAAAAGTTGTCAGCTGTTTCTTGTTGTTTTAGAATTTTTTTTTCAAGTAAATAACCTGTCAGAATGATATCATTCTTTAATATACAGGATTGTGACGATAAGAGACGTTGTTTGTTAAAAAAGAATTATGGTTGTTTCTCCATCTAAAGCTATTTCTGAGTGTAATTGTAACTGATATTTTTCTATTTGTGATCTAGAAGAATATAAAATTTTATTTTGTGGCTTTAATAAAACCTTATAGGTTTCTAATGTTATTTATGGGTCATCATCACTTTTTCTAAGAGGAATTTTATTTATATAAATTGCTTATTCAAGAAAATACTGTAGTACAAGTATAAATTTATTATCTCTGTTTTAAAATATATTATTTTTAAGATAGTCAAAGAACATTCGAGAAAAATATAGCAACAAATTTAAATTAAATGGACAATCAGGCACTGTATCATCTCTGAGATGAAAAAAAGAGGACCCAGAGCCATCCCTTGTACATAAAAAAGGAAACAAATCTTCACGGAAGAACCCAGGGGAAAAATGATGACAGTGTTAAATATATATTTCTTTTTGTGAAACATCTCCCTATTCGTTTCACTAAACAGCGAGGGTGTATTTCATTTCCTTCTGGACGTTGTCTCCCGTTAGTTAAGGAGCTATTGTGGCTGGAGGCCAGTATTTTAAATATCTGGTCTCGTTTAAGTAATGGAAGAGAGAATTTTGTAATACTTGTTTTTAAACTAAATTACTTCTTTTTTTTTCTTTTTTTTTTTACTTCTTGTTATTTAAATAAACAAAACATCATTCTTAGAATGTTAAGTGAATAAGCAAGGTGGTTTGTATCCTGGCGAAATTTATATGACGTTTCTGAGATGTCGTTGATTCATCTAATTTTAATTTTTTTTAAACAAGGGTAATATTTTTTAGGAAAAACAGTTTATTTATCAATTATAATTGAGAATATTATAAAAGATCTAATTTTTAGAAACAACATTTTTAAATAATTAACGATTAAAGATTTCGTTTTTAAAATAACCATATACATTTAGATGTATATACGATAAAAAAAGGAGAAACTGGTGGGGCAATAAATAACTTCAACCTTAGATATTAACATTTTATGCTATGGAGTCAATAGAGAATTATATCAAAAAACGGTTCATGAAGTTCCACTCCCAGTTGATGACAGTTAAAGGAGCAGTGACCTACAACCTGGGAAACCCAACCTCAACCCGAAGACTGAAGCCCAGACTGGTGCAGGACATTCTTTTATAAATTTTTAATAATTATAAAATTAATTCATAGACACACTACCTCTATTTACTTATTATTATTATTCATTTTATTTATTCATTTTTTTTCTCTTTTCTTATCTCTTCCCTTTTTCAAATTAACTTGTTTCTTTTTAGTATTAGAAGGTAATTGTTTATTTTATTTAGGTGTACCAATATCATTATTTTTTGTTATTAATTTTACTTTCCTCTTTTATTAAGTAGGATTATTCTTATCTATTTAGTTTCTTTTTTTTTCTTTTAATAAGAACATTTTATATAGTTAGGGGTGTCATTTGTATGACTATACCCCCTCATAATCAACTGTTAAAACCATATATAATATAAGTTATATCAACCATGTAAGGGCCACCAGGCCGATCTGGTATAAAAAAAAAGAAAATCATTTTATGCAAGGAGAATATTAGTACTATACTTAAAAATATTTAATTTTTAGAAACTGTATTTTTAAATATATGAACAATATATATTTTTGTAATACAATTATATGCACATAACAGGATATTCGTTAAAAAATGGAAAACTACTAACTTCAACCTTATAAATTAATGTCTTATTTATGAGGAAAATTAGTAAAAATACGCATTAGGTGTTGGTTTGTAATAGTACACCTAGTAATTATCATTATAATTACAAAACTGTTTCTTAAATTAAGACTCTAAATGCCATTATCAATATAAGTATGAAAAAATGAAAAAAAAAGAACTTGACTTAAGACAGAACATAATCCATTAGCTATTTTCGAATTATACCTGTTATAATTTTTCAGATAACTATATTGAAATGAAGTAAATGAAAAAAAAATGTAACTCAGTGAATTGCATGTTCATGGCAAAAAATCAAATGTTTGTTTAAACAAGGATTAAACATTTCAGTTAAATAAACTCTCGGATTTTCTTCACGTAATAACGTAGATTTTTTTTTTATTCTATTGCCTGAAGGCAAAATTATCAAGCAAATTTGTTTAAACAAAACTGTAACAAATAGGTTATAAAAAATTATAAATAAATTTACATGGACATTTATATATTTTTGAAACATCCTTAACCAAAAGTAGTGTCCATGTTGAAAATTTAGTAATGGATGTTTTTATAAATAATTTTTTTTTAAATAAATTTTGTAAAATAGTTTACAGTTATATAAATTTCTGTACAGTTAAATTGTGTGTAGTTGTAATGACAAAGGCATAGGCGCACGCGAATTTAAGTTATTATGAAGATTTAAAAAAAAAAAAAGGAATAAATTTTTACTTTTTTAAACGATAGGGATGGCTCTGAGAATGAGGTAGAGTTACGGCATTAATATTTTAAATATATATCGCCGAATAATTTGTATCAACAACAAAATCAGAAAATAATAGATAATACAGAAATAAAATAAATAATACTCACGCTGTTGTCGTTGGGAGTGGCTGTTGCCGAATGGAAGAAGAGGCCAGCTATCAAGGCAGCTATGTTGGCAGTATATGAGGCGACGAAGATAACGGAGAAACCACCCCAGACGTTGATGAGGAACTTGTTCGGCCAGGACTTGGGTGCCTTGAAGGCTACAAGGTGTCCGCATAGCAGCCCCCAGCAGACCCATAAAGCCGAAGACATACTGCACATAAAACAAACCAACAAGGATAGTGGTATCTACAAAGGTTATGTATCAACATTCGTTTTCAGCATGCTGTACACAGCAATATATTTATATATACATGTACATAAAGTTTATACAAATAATACATGTTTATAAAGTTTATGTATATACTTTTATATATTATACAGACATTACACAGGTTGTTTCAGGAAGTAAATTAAATAATTGAAGAGTGTTAGTTTACCAAAAATGGAGTTCACCATTTCCAATCGTTGTGCGATATGCCCGAAATGATTTTTTAAAGAATTAAAAAAAAACAACTTCTTTCTATCATACAACAGATTTCTTAACTCTAATTGAAACTTTCCCACCTTTTGCGAAATCTTCGAATACGTTTAATAAATATGGCTACCAATTTATAAGAAAATACTGCTTCGTTAGGCAATCATTGGAGCCTGAGAAAAGTAGACAAGTAAAAGTGAACAATTTATAAAAATATTAAGAAAAATTTTATGTACACACACCTGTGTATACCTATATACTTGGGGATTCCATAAAAGTTCATTCCATCTGTAAACACAGCTTCGAAAAGCTAATCTAATTCCTAAGAGATTTTGAAATTGAGAGGTGAAAATATATTAGATACCTTCTGCAATACGAGTACCAAGTATATTTGTTCAAGTTCTTCATAATCGTAACTAGGTCCTTTTGTCCAGTAAAATGTACCTCAAGTGGATTAATATCTCAAACGAAATGTTATTAGCTTAAAATAGTTTTTATTGGTTATCTAACAACTTTTGGCATTATCATTAACGGTAAGGGAGCTCATTAGTCTTATTTTTTTTATTTATTGGAAATTAATTAGTTTATCAATAATATAAAACCTACATACTTGAAAATCTAAATTTAGCTGACGAATAAGAGTTATTTTCGTTGTTTATAAAGTCAAGTGGATTTTATTCTATTTTCTACCAACAGGGTAACGTTTTGGCAATATGGGACTACACAACTGCAACTAAACATTGTATATACTTTAATAATTCTCATTAAATCTTCTTGGGTTGTTTCCAGCTTCGGGTGGTTTTCTTGGCAGAGGTTCTGTCCTTCTTCGACCTATAACTTGAAGTGGGCTGAACCTACCGCTGTCTTCCATGCATAAATGAAGTTCTTTTCACTCGCCAATTGTGGAAACTTCTTTTCAGTGAAGATGAAATTCACGGGGTTCTCATCATCCTTGTCTGTATACCCTCCATACCACAAGCCGGTGTGTAGGGGGTATATACTCAGTCCCAGGCTATACAGCTTGGCTCTAAAACCCTAATGTCCCATAAGGAATTGTGAAACCCAATAGTCCAGAAGGACCCATTTCGCGTGCAGCCGAGGTTGTAGAGTATTTTCTAAGAGCTATCTTTCGGCGTCCTCACCAACTGTCGAAGCCACTGTATTTGTATTTGTATTACCTCAGTTGTATCCACCCTGATATCTTGCAACCAAATGTTTTCATCAATCCTTACCCTGATTTTTCGGAAATCTGGTTGAACCTTCTCTCTTAAAATATATTTGGTCACTTCTTCTCTAGGAGGTAGAAGTACCCCCTCTGGGACATTCATGCATAGTCGACGTATATTCTGAGGTGACATGAAGAAAAGCCGTTCTCTGGGACGATACCAGCCAATTTCACTGGTTTTGGAACCAGGTTTTATTAGATTTTGTTGTCTCAAATTTTTTTTAAAAATTAATATTCACTTATGTGTTTGTGATTTATACACGTGCATACAGTTTTTTTTTTCATATATCAATAAAACATCCTAAAAGAGCAGATTGATTAATTATAAGAACTCTCTTCTTAGAATCTTAAATTTAGTTCATTTACCAGAATATACTTATAAAGGGCAATATTTCACTAGGGTACATTTTGCCATCTTAAGCAATTAACCAAGCAATTAAGCAATTAACCCCTAACAATTATTGGTCGTCCGTTTAGGATGCTTTTATTTTATAATTTACTTTTTATGATTTTATGGATAATTGTTTGTAAGCATTAAATTAATAATTTTCTTTTCAGCTCAATTGTTCCTAAAGGGCTCTGTAATTTCGTTTGTAAATTAAGTATCTAGTACTCGCATTCCCTCTTTTAGGTAACTTTCGACTATTTTTTTTAACAGCTCTTTTCTCTAGATTTCTTTTTTACACTTTAGACTTCAAATTCTCTTGCAAAGGATCATAGTGGAGACTAAAAAGGAGAAAAGATTTTGGAAGAACAGATGGAAGAATTGGCATCATACATCAGAACTACTCAAGAATTAGCACAATCACTGATTTATAAACCTGAAAAATATTGAAGCCAGGTAAATTAACATTGATTCAACATAATTTTTTTTTCATTGCAATAAGAGGAAAATGAATGGAAAATCAGCTAGATGAAACTACAGAAAACAGGACATGTTGTGGCCCAACAACCTCTGCAAGTCAATTATTCACAAATTTATAAATTTGTTATCAATTCTGAACTTTCATTATTTTCTAAAAAGTTTATATTTTCAATCGGTAACAGCCATACCGTTCTCGACTGAATCTTATCCACAAGCCTGGCATATTCTGTGCAAAAATTATGAAAATAAGCATGTTCAAGAAAAAATATTTATTAGCTATCTTAATAATATTTTTTCTTACTCCTCTATATCCAAGACTACGCTATCTTTACTAGAATCAGTCTCCAATACTTTATTAAAATGTGGTTGCCAACATTTAATAATTTGATGATAATAATGATGATTCCTCTGGTTTTATTCTCGTTGCATAAGCCCTAATGTTAATTGATTCCGTAACTAGGGAGAAATATGAAACAAAAAATTTTTGGAAAAATCAAAAAATAGTCCAAAAAGAACAAATTGAATAATCAGGGAAATCCTCTTCTTAGAATTATCTTCAATTGATTTAATTTATTAGGATTTAGTTAAAAAGAGTAAGCTTCCACAACGATACTGTTCATTATCCCACGAACCCCTCCAACAATTATTATTGGACATAAATAATAAATGGAATAATAATAAGAAGAAAAAAGGCTAAAACAAAAACTGCCAAAAACTAGTTTTGAGAATACCCCCTCCCCCTTCCAAAAAAAGTAGCTAGCCAAAATTTTTGTTCTAAAATTATGAAAAAATTACAGTTCTAGAAACAAAAGCACTAAAACATAGGAACATTCAGCGGCTACCAGTCGATAGGCGCTGTTGTCTTCATCATGTCAAAATCTCATTTCTCGTATTACTGGCACTTACAGCATTTTCTATTTTCATGCCTCAATTGATTTTTTTTCATATAAATTTTCGAAAATATGATGGGGCTAAAACTTCTAAATAAATAGTAATTCATAAATCATGACATCTTTTAATGAACTACAGAGAAATATTAATGCATCAAAGTTTGCAAAGAAAAACCAAAAATGAAATATCATAACAAATTATCAACTTGTATTCAGTAATCGACGACGAGTCGGTGAATACCAAACAGAATCCTAATATGAAAATAAAAAAAAAAAAACTGTCTAAAATAAAATATGGAAATTGGGCATGGGACTGAATATTAAATGAATGAAAGGGACCGAAACCTTCATATATCGTTAAAAGTTCCCTCATAAAACCTTCATATGAAAGCAATGCCTCATACCAGGATCGAATATAAACCTAAAAACTATTTTCTTCATCTTTCGTATTGGAATAGCGGAAAGTCGCAAGTTCGGGTTATTTTTCTAGATTTGAAAAGTTTGAAGAAGTATGAATTTATGTTATTTTTAGATAGGATTAAATGATCTATGGTCATGAAAACACATTTCCATTTTGTAGGACAGTAATTTATAAAACATATTACTAAAGAAAAAATAATATTAAACTCTGAAGAAAACTAAATTTGTACGTAATATATATTGGCCAGTGAATATAAATCAGGATATATTAGATAAAAAAAGGTTTATTTCTTAAAAAATATAACTGAGAGGTAGGGAAGAGTATTTTTCTTAATGGAAACATAAAGACACATATTCAGAATTACACCGGTCCAAATAGATTTCACAAACCCACGATTTGATATTTTGCCACGACTTCATCAAATTTACATTTGATTAATTTTTTCGTTTCAAAAAGAAATAGAATATAAATCAAAAAAGAA
>NW_027116348.1:1472378-1497281 GCF_000696795.3 Halyomorpha halys | reverse complement strand
TATGTATATATTGGTATATATGGCATTCGTACATAATACATAAATATATATTCGAGCATGAATATCAGTTTTCATAGTTTTTCATTTTACTAAGTTTTTTTTTGTACCCACATTAAACAAAATAAATTTAATACAAATACAAATACACATATAACAGGAAAATGATGTGTCTATAACAGTGAAATATTGCAAAAAAAGGCAGTTCTTCTTGGCCGGACCCGCCCCACTTAGACCCTATTTTATCACTTTTGAAATATTTGTTTAAAACGGGAAGAGGAGATTAATCTAGTTTAATTGAGCAATGTTTAAAAAGTGCCTAAAATCGGAAAACGGCGTAAAACCCGCCACTCCCGCCCTACGTGGTAGTCTTACTTACCTGACTTTGGTTAAGTAAATAATATACACTTAAATTAGTATAAATGGTACCTCAGAAAGACTGTACCGTTACAACAAAGTGTTATTTCAAACAAGTTTGAATGCATGAATTTAACAAATTAGATACTTTATTATGAAAGCATGTTAACAAAATATATTTATCTACCACAAAGGCAAACCACTTAACTATACAGCATTTGATACTTAAATATACATACAAAAATCGACTCTCTATAATCTAAAGGGCAAAACTGAAGATAAATCATGTCTTAAATTATGGCCAAAAAAAATAAAATAATAAATAAAGAAACGTTTACTTGAAAACAATGATATTTAAGTACCGGATAAATAGACAAAATTGCACGGCCAGGTGACGGCTATGTGCTCTTTGTAACTCAAATTAATAATCATGTTTAGGAAATATAGATATCTGAGTCTAATTATTGAACATTTGAAGTTCACAGAGACATTCAACTATATTAAGCGAATAAAATAAGAAAATAAAAAATTGAAAACATCAAAAATAGGTGTCCTCATAGAACGTGAAATGTTTTATTTGAATACTTGGAATTGGTCACTTCTATATAAATAGTAATTTAAACCTATTGTCCAAGAAAAAGTTTATAGAGATGTACGTACATTTGCATGTATTGTATTGTCATGCATGTTATTATGTTGTATAAAGTAATTACTTTATAATGATGTTTGTTGACTAAACAATTTAACATGAAATGAAGAAGGTCGGAGTACAGTGAGTAAATTAAGACAACTAAAAAACGAAAAATGTTTACAAAGATGTACATATATTTGAATAAGAATATTTCCAATAGTACAGCTCATTTTCTAATTGATAATAATTTACAAGTGCAAATAAAAATTTGTAAAGATAAAAAAAAATATTATCAAAGATAATAAATTTATAGTTTGTTTTTTACTATACGTGAAGAAAAGAAGTTCGTAGTGCCGTCAGTAATTAAATAAACCAAAAAAATAACGGGAAAAAATGTTTATAGAGATTAACATACATTAGTATATTGTCAAAGGTAATTAATTTACAGTGATGTGGTATATTGTTTACAGTACAATTTAACATGAACATAAGAAGGTCGGAATGCTATTAGTAATTTCAAGTTTCAAGTAACCAAAAAAAAAAAAAAAGAAAGTGAACTTATTTTGTTTGTGCCAACGTCACTATCATATATTCAGCTCGAATTTTCAGCCTTTCATCAGAGTAACTAATGATAACGTTCATACATGAGCCACTCCAATGTCTTCCAGGATTTAGCAATAGCACACACAACCATCTTCTCATGTAATTAATTTATAGTGTTGTTAAGTTTTTTTTTTATTGTTTACCTTAAAGTAGCGCTAAATTAGTTTTATACTAGTGCCATTAATGAAACCATGATATATTGCAGATATGGTCCAGAAAAATTAGGGATTATTATGCAAAGTGTAGTTTTACAACTGATGAAGAACGAATCGTACACAAATCTATGAATCCAGCATTAAATTAAGCAATCTTTATAGTAAAATCATCACTGTATAAAGCTCTATTCAAGTTCTTTGATTGCATATAATAAATAATAAATTATAAATCGAATAGGTTATGGGGGGATAATATAGACGTTTAGGATATTTTTAAATATTTCTGTTTTATTTTATAAGAAAAAGAAAATGAAGCCTTTTTTTTAATTGAATCTTAATTCACATATGTTAAAGATCAATTGCGAAAATAAGAGAATAATGTGCTAATATTAAATGGGCATCAGGTTAATATTTAATATGTATTACTTGAGCACCCTTTCAGGTTTGAAATTAGAACCTGGGTATAAAAGATTTCAGTATAGTGTCGTTGCATAAAATTACAACTCCAACTCTGTGATTGCAGTCATCATTCGTAACGAAATTTTCTCTAGGATTATTTTTATTGGAGTAAAATAATTTAAAATAAAATATTTTCTGAATCTGAATTAAGAATTGGCCTTCTAAGATTACACAGATACTACAGATTCTCTGCTAGTTTTGTGTAAAATTTAGCTTTTTTTAAAATAAAGATGAGGCTGAATAAAGTTATATGATTTATTATTAATAATTTTTAAATTTTCTGATTCAAGTAATCAATATATATTTCGTCATTTATAGCTGGTGTTTAATTGATATTAACCTTTGTGTAATAGACGAGACAGAATTGGTGATGGCAGCCCATGCGCGGGAGGTAACGGGCAGAGAGGGAGAGAAAAATCATAGGTTTTGTCGTTGGTTTTTTTTTTGTTAAATGGATATTAATGTAAAGTCTAGTGTATATTTTGGTTTCTCTGTGAGCTAAGTTAAGTTTAAAAACTGTGTTTTGAGAAGTGATCTTTCTCTCTCTCTGCCACGATCAGCCGAGTGCAAGTACGTACGCGTTATTGTTCACCTTTGGAAATAGATAACAATTGTATGTATTTTAATTGTAAGCTAGACTATAAATTAGTAATAAGTACATAGATATATATTTAGTAATAGGGTAGATATAATTAGAATAAGATAGGATAGGGCCTTTGTTCTTTTTAATTTACAATTAGTTTAAGTAAATCTGTATTTCAAGAAACATTAAAAACACATGTTTCTTGTTGTGGATATGTGAGTTAAAACAATATTAATAAACCTTGCAATTTTAATACACTACAAGTGAAAAAAATAATTTATAAACAAACCATAGACTGAGAACCTACAGGATACTAGATGCAGAATAATAGTCTTGTATGTTAGATTAAAACTTTCCACATGTTCTCTCAGTGCTAAGTCTTCTAGACTGGGATGTTCGTTATAAAAGCTCTTAAAACAACAGGTGGATTCAGTTTTAAATCTTCTGACTTACACAAAAGAGACACGGAGATAAAAGGGTAGGTGACTTACCACTAATGACTCTTCTCCACATCTTTGTTTAAAAGAAATTCTCTTTATTACAGGTTTCTTCGATCTCATTTAAGTAATATTTGGAAATGGAATTCATTTTTTCAAGCAATTAATGATAATACTTATAGTTTACTATTCCCTTATCATTAACTACAAATTGACGATCTGAAAATGGAAACCCACATTAATCTATGTCTTGCCGTTTTATGTTAATATATCGTTGGTTTACAAGTGAAAAACACCAAGTCAAAAATTAAAGTTTAACATATTTAATGATAAATTTCGTTTATTATTATTAATAATATTTTTTTTAATAAACAGATTTTTATAATATATATATAAATCCTGTTGAGTTTAATCTTTTTTTAACATTTTAGACTGGAAAAACCAAATAACTCAAAACTAAGAAATCTTGACTTAATGTGTTTCAATTGTAAGCTGACGATATAATTCACTTTGCTAGGAGCCATTAAAGGTTTTAGTACCACATAAAAAGACAAACAGGAATGAAACGTACATTTACTCTCTGTAGATTGCCGAGTTCAACTGTTAAATGTTGCAAATATTAATAACAATAGTCAAGGGTTAGCGGACCCTATGGTTCGAAGCCGGATACCTCTAATTGCTCTTTTGCATACATCTGTCTTAATGCAATCCTCCTACGCTTCGATCTGCTCCTCGGACATTTACCCGTCGGTTAAATAATTTAAATAATTTCCGATAATTTCTTCGGATTATCATTTTTATGTATTTATAATCTTTTCACTTTCTTAAGAATGGTTATTATTGTTTGAATAATATAAGTTTTATCCAATTTAAGTCTCAAAACAATCTATATTTTTTATATTATATTCAATTTACATTATAAATTGTGATAAAGTATAACAGTGTAAATTAAAAATTTTAATATGAATTAATTTAATATGAAGTATTGACAAAATAGGTCAATTTTAAACTGAAATTATTGTCCCCGGCAGAATTATCTGTAAAACGTTTTTGAAAATTGATGTGGTTCTAAATATGTGTTTAAGATTGTCCTTGAAGACGGCCGAATTGGCCAAAACGTTGGACTTATAAAGAAATATATATTGTTTTGAGACTTAATTTGGCTAAAATGTATTTTATTTGAACAATTAATTGCATTATTATTATTAATTATTATTTATCAGTGATTTTACTTGTTAAGATTAACGCAAATGGATATTGTAAGATATTCCTGAAATTAATAAATGTATTAATATTTTATACTTGTTTCAAACAAATGGTCTAATAATAGGCTACATGCATACATGCTACATACTTCTTCGAAGAAATAGGTATTTTTTTTTTCATACGCTCCTATGGAAAAATATTTAGCAAATATAAATATAAAAAGAATAGCAATTGCATATATTTTTTATATTCATGCCAAAATGTTTTCCAGAAAAGGTACGAAAAAAGAAAAAAAAATCTTCATTTAAGTAATTCTCACTCGTATGCCAATAATAAGGTATAAGAAACCGAAATTGTTCGTGTTTCTATTGCTAACCATATATTTTGTTTTATGCGTATTTATTTCAATACCTAGTTCCTTACTGGATTTCATTAATGTGGTATTAAAGTATGGATACATTTTATATAAAGGCATGGAACAACTGAGAGAAATGATGAAGGCATTGTGAGAAGAGGTTGGTCTTTATCCGAACTACCAGAAGTTGAAACTTATGACAAACGGCTTAAAAGAGGAATGTGAAATTAACAACCATAAGATGGCTTATGTTGAAGAATATATTTATCTGGGTAAGTTAATATCATACTCGGATAGAGGAGGAAAGGAGGTCCAGAGGAGATTGGCACTCGGGTGGAAAAGGTTTTGGTCCCTCAGGTATATAATGAAAGGAAAAAACAAGTATTGACCTTAAAAGGCAGGTCTTCCATAGTTGCATTAGCCCAGTTGTCACTGACTAGCTCAGGAGAGGAAATTACTGGTGTGGCCAAATAATATTGGAAGAAGCATTGTGAATGTGAATAAAAGAGATCGAATAAAAATTGCTAGGATCCAGAAAGAAAGAGGACTCACTTACACACTGAATATGACAAGATTGAGCAAATGGAAATGGACAGGGATGAGAAGATGACAGATAGTCAAAAATTGGCACAGAATGGACTCCATACGACCTTCAAAGAAGAAGATGACGTCAAAATAAAAGATGGAGCGATATGTTGGAGAGATAAGAGGATGGCAGGACCCCTCTCGCGAAGAGCTCCTAGGGACAGGGATATCTGGAAGCAGAAATGGAAAGAACTTGCCTCCCAATAGGGCTGGTCACCCCGGGAAGTGCTGACTAATACTCTCGAAAGGGAAGGCTTATGCAAGAAAGGATACAGAAAGATGAAAAGAAAATTGATAGAAGTTAATGTTTTGTCGACTATTATATATGTATATAAATTTTTTTTTCTCTCTATCTTTTTTAAATTATATTTTATATTGTATTTTGTAATGATTTTAATTTGTTGCATAAATAAATGGCTATTTCATTTCATTTCATTTTATATATCATTTATATTTTCCAATTTCGAATTGATGAGGTAATTAACCAATAGTCTGCTACCTGTAGTGACTCCTAACTATATTGTTTTGGCAAAAAGGACAGGTGTGTTATTTAAGTCTATGGTCCTTGGAAGTATTGGCCGTCGTTTTTGTGATAGTAATGGCTTCTATCTTATCAATATTTAAAACTTATCCCCATGTTTTAAGGTATTTAATGAATTGTGGTATATCTTTTTTGAAAAACCTAAAAAAAAACACGTTGTTTTGTGGCCGTATTTTACGTTCACAACCCTCGTATTATTAATTAGGTACAGAATGGAATACTTTTCAACCTATTATTTTTTACCTATTTCGTTAAAATTTCAAGTCTGATTTTTGGCTGCCAAAAATTGCTCGAGACTGGATTGGTGAAAGCTTTTCGCATATTTGTGATCTTAAAAAAAGCTACTATCTCATTCTTTTGCAATACTTATGCCTTTGTCGGGTCTCTCCTATCTGGTTTAAATTATCACCTTGTATGAATATGTCGAGTTTCAAATTAAGTGAATAAACTAAAATTCATTTTTAATTTACATACAATTAAATGTAGTATTTATTTTTTCATAATTATAAATTTTACTCCTAACTAAACCGTCACACTATTAACATAATAAGGATCGACTTCTCCCGAAAAAGTTCCTCTGATAGAATTTCTCCTGTTGTAAGAATAGCGGATAAGCACATCACTTTTGTTCGGTAAGTAATCTGGAAGCTCCTTATACTGACTGGTCCTATCAATATCGGAATGGGATAGGTTCGCTAAACCGATTCATCACTAGACCTTTGCTGACAGCCTACAATCAATTACAGCTAGATGCGGAAAGATTAGTTCCCTATCCAACTCGTTCACAAAGCCGTCGGCTAAATTTTTTCAGTTGAAAGCTTATCACTTTCCTTTGATCAGTTCGTCTTACTTTTCCTACATTTAGCTCACTTTATAATTTTTTTCTTTCATTGCTTTTTTCTTTATTAGGAAAATAATTTTTTTTTTGTATTTATAATGCTTAGGCACTACGATATAGATCGCCAACTTAGCAGATGTAAACAGCTTATTTCTTATTCCTGGATTAAAAACGAATTGAGTTTGACCTGATCCTGATCTTAATTATTTATTTGTTCTCTTTTCTTTCTTTTTTTTTAAATCATTCATATATACCACCTCATGGGGAGTGGGGTAGCTTAGTGAGTAAGGCGTTGTGTTAATAACTTCTGGAACAGGGTTTAAATCCGGCTGTAGCTAATAATTATATATCCTATCACTGTATCTGTGAGTCAACCATGAGGGTCGGGAGTTCTCCTTGGGAACACTTACCCTCTACAAATTTGGCACCCTTAATTGTGAAAAATCTAGTCTTTGAGCGTGATCTAGATCATCTCGCACAACTGGTGCTCAGAAAACAGTATTGCAAAGTAGAAAACGCAAGACCAATGACCCTTCATCATGGATGTACCGACCCAGATTAAACGTTTTCCAACTATGTGAGCATTTATTCACAATGCTATAAACTCCAAGGATTCGAGTTCCAATACGGCTGTGACAAATATTTTCTGTTGCTATGGTCATGAGACAATCCATTAGGTTCGGGGAGCAATTCCATACAGAGCGTACCCTTAATTTGGGAAAATTCTGGTAGTAGGGCTTGGTCAAGACAACATTACCTTCTTGCACAATCGTTGTTCAAGAAACAGTACTTATTTTACAAAATACTGAACCCCTAACCCTGGTTGTAGCGGTTCAGGTTGTAGTGGCAATATTTGTTAATGTCTTCAGCGGCAATAGTCGACGATAGCAAAGATACTGTTTGAAATGGGTTTGTCAGAGCCTAAATTTTTATTTCTCTAGTATATTTTTATTTATAATTGATTTAATTTTTCATTATTTTTTTTTTCGTGCCAAATTCATTTGAAACCTCTCGCCATATGATCAATTACTAACAATTAATAACTAGGTGTGTTTTTCATATGTCTAAAAAACTAAAAATGTGAATGTGTGGTTTTATGTTCGAGTATAATGATTGTTGTTTAGACTAATAAAGAGTGTACCTAACGATTCATCTTTATCATTACAATAGGAGCACGGAGTAAAAGGTTTTCATTTTCAATGATCAAATTGATATTTAGTATTGATGTTGACCAATGTAATAATGTATGTATAATAGGTTTAACAAAGCGTTGTCAGATATGCTATAACAGTCATTTAGTGTCACATATGGACTTATAAATACAAAAAGTTTACGTATCAACATTCAAATTTGTTACTAGCTTAAAATAATATGAAATATATTTTTAAAAAACTGAGAGGGGAAATTACTCTTGTACAGAAAGCTATATTAGTTTAAACCTACTTAGACATTTAATAGATAGACAACTTAAGAGAGAACTTTGGAGGCAAACCTGACATTCCCTCCCCTGCTAGGAGGATAAATTGGCAGAAAGCTGTCTAATTAAATAGCCAGAAATTTGAAATTTTTTGCTAACAATATGGTTCATTTTACATTCTGTCATGTAAATAATTCATGAGTTATTATATGAGGAAGCTTATACATTTTCTAAAATTTATTTATTGGTATAAAATAACAGCACCAATTACAATAGCATTCTCATTTAATTTATATGTAAAATTTTTAGTCAATTATTTTTCGGTGGCAAGAAATAAGTTAATGTTTTAAAACAGTATTTGTTGGTACACAATATATAAATTATCTTCATTATGAACATATTGAAATATTTTAATTTTTGAATTTACTAATTCTCATCGAAAAAAAAAACCCAAAACTGACCTTTAATATCTCAGAGCTTCTCAGCTTCTAATGATGATTCTTTCAATCGTTTGATCGGGAAACCCGTCATATTTTAGGTATTCCTTTTCTGTTTATTTAGCAATGGCATAATAGTTTTTCCACTTATTTGCGAATATTTAATATCGTGGATAAAATCATCATTTATTACTAATTACCACTAAGTTTAAATAACACACGAGGTTTATAACTTTATTATTTACCCAAAGTGGAGCTGTGCCTTCCGGTTCATGTTTTGCCCAACGGCTCCCGCCCACTCTCTTATTATGCCACGTGACAAAGGAAAGGACAGTTTTTCTGTATATTTATTTAGATTTAGGTTTGAGATGTAAGTCTTGTATATATCGTTTTTATATTGAATGTAAATAAAAATTTAGGAGATAGGAAAAGAAAAAAATCTTGATTATACATCATCTTTACTTTATTTAGAGATATAATGTATAATTAAATAACTTTAATCAGTACTTAAATTTTTTAACAATAATCATTTAATTTAAGACGTAATACATTTTTAAAAACAGGATATTATAACTTATACCTACTAAGTTTAAATTTCATCGTCGATAAAGAACACTTTTTGCTAATCTCAGCGACGGGGTTACATACATACAGTGTATGTACATTTTTAGAAATTGGAGTTTTTAATTTCTTATATTTTCCAGTACAGCATTGCGAACTGTTCTTATTAAAATTTTCTCCTTTCAAATGTTAATTAAGTCATATAATTTCTTAATATTCCTCTTATGCCCTCTACCCCCCCCCATACTGATTTAATTCTGGGGTAAGGTCAGGGTGGTAAAGTGGTAGGTGAAGAACATCGTGCTCTAGACTTTTATAATTTCATATGCTGTGAATTTTTTGTTCGACGGTGTACTCTTCACTAGTGTAAAAAAAATTTAGCCACATTGAAAACTTAGAAAAATCTAATTTTAGGAGTGGCTTTTTATTCCTTTACTTTTTATAAGTGGGGTTATAAAAACAAATACAATAAATACAACATTACGAAAATAAATACATATAAAATATTTACAAACATTCACTCAAGCACTTTAAGGTCTGAGATAATGGCCACTGTAGGTGGAGTAGCAATTGTAGATTTTAACGTTCTTATAAAAAACTAAATGCACTATTATTTGGATTTTTAGTGTAAGTTATTGTTATTTTCCTATTCATAATGTGTGGGACCCATTGATTTTTCCCATAATTCTCAAAAATGAGGATTCATTAAATATTTTAAAGGCAGTTTAATTGTAATAAGGTTTAAAAAAAGTGAAAAAAAGCCACAACCTCAGTAGTCAACAGATTTATTGACTAGTGGAATGTTTTATCATTTTTATTTGTTTAAAATAAAGCACAAATAATATTTAGACCATTTTGCTTCATAACTACTTTTAGTCGAATCAGATATTAATAACTGTTCTCTCACATAATGTTGGGACTAAAAATTTATCACAACAATTCTTGTAAAACCATCTGCTTCAAATGGATATTAGTCGACCTATGCCACTCAACTTTAACCCTTCATATACATAAGATGTTTTATAGTTCTTCAATATATGTTTATCTATGCAAATATATTTTCAGTTCGTGTACCGCAGAGAATATTTTTCCGAGTGGAAGAAAAATTTCAGGAAAGGGCAGCTATAACTTTTCTTTTGATGTGCCTGAGCCAGCATATTTCACCAACTGTTCAATAACCACCAAGGCCCTGGATAACCCGGACTACCCTAGATTTGGATTACCCAAGTTCTGATGGTTATGATCAGAAATAAGGTCAATGAAATTGCAAAAATTTTTGAGTAGGAGTATAACATATCGGAGATATTAAGAATCGGAGCCATTACTTCTCTAAAGATTATTAAAATAATAATAATAATAATGGTTTTTTTCCTTACTGGGAGGGAGGTATTGCGGTCGAGGCAAATGTGATCTGGAAAATCTGATTTATAACAGATTATTTTTTACGAGACTCCCAAAAATATCTATTATCAAGTCCAAAAAACATATGATATTTAGGCTAAGAATGGGTCACAAGAGGCTCGCCCACTTCTGTCTAATTACAAAAAAAGCCTCCGAACTGCCAGTATTGCTACAACAATTTGACAATTAGTACGGGGTTGGAAATTCTCGTCCATTGTTGGTATTTTTTTTTACACACTAAAAGTCTGCAAAACTGAAGTGTAAACGATATGTTTTGAGGGCCACTATCTGTAATTATTTTGCCAAAAATAATAATAAAAAAATTGTGTATCAATCTTTGCTTTTGATAGATTTATTTATTGATAGATATTACAATCTGCCACACAGTTGTGTAGTATAATAGTAGCATAATAGTAATGAATGATCTTATACATATTAAAATAAATAATAAAAAAAAACTAAAAAAAAAACTCTCTTAAAATATATGTGTATCAATCTAAACAAAATTTAATTGAGAATAACAACATTTCATGGGTGTTGAGATATGAGAATAATTAACAAAATAAAGCCAGAAAAACTTAAAAGGCTAACATTTTAGCTAATTTTTCACTCGGCGCTCAAAGCTTATCAACTGCAAGATAAGAAAAATAACCTTTTGAAGTAATATAAATAATTTTTATATTAGTTCAATAGTTCCCAAAATACAATTTTTTTGGAAATGACGAAAAATCAATATTTTGTGAATTTATTTTGGTAAATACAATGAAAATTGCAATAAATGAATATAATTATCAGAGACTGTATCGTTTTTATTTTTCAAGAAGCCGATTGGTTGAAAGACATGAAATAAAAGGCGCAAGTTTAATTACTAGAAGAAATAGAAGAGTTTTTTGAAAAAAGTCACTATATGGTTATTTGGCTGAAAATTAGGAAATTTAAATTTTTAAAAATTGGGATGACAAACAAGTATTCGTTGATGAAGGACTACGTTTCAATCTCAAGGAGAGATCACAACAAAAAAACACCGTCCAACCATCATATGTCATGATAGGGGGTCTTCTTGTTTATATTGATAACATTTACTAATATTGGGTGGAGCAGTCTTTGAAAAAAGTTACTTCTTATATCTGGTTCATTCTATGGCTATTCACTAAAACTATCGGTGTGGAAGTAGTAATAATTTAATATATTTCTATAATAAACTAGCCAAATATATATATATATATATCATTCCAAAATCTTTGAACATTTTTCGGTCTGTGAACGCATGATAAGGTATCTCTCTGGTTTACCTTTGTACGAACTCATATTTCGTAATGTAGCAATTTATATTCTCACTCTATTTAATAGAATTTGAGAGGTTTAAGGTTTTTTATTTATTTGTTTTAAAACTTTCAATGATAGTCCTATAACGCATCGCACAACTATAAAAATCAATCAAATTAATCCTTAGTTAGTTTTAGCGACTTTCTTATTTTCTATATGAATATAAGCAAAAGTAAAAAACTGACTTTTGTCATAACAACTGTGTTATTATGAAATAAAACATTTATTTATAAATTACAAAAGTTTATTTCTAAATTTTTCATCAGTTTTCATTGACACTAAACGGTTTTATGTTAAATCATATTTGTCTTAAATATTTAACTTTCTTACGGTAAATTATCCCTTTATTATAGATCAGACTTATTTCAACCTGGGAAAATATGTTTATTTTTTTTCTCCTTTAGTTATTTAAAACGTTTTTCATTGCTCTATAAGACTTTTTAATTTAATATATAATATATTTAATATCATGTTTAAGTAGCTAGGATAAGACCTATCTGATACTATATGTGATTTAATTACACATTGATACAATTTTCAAAAATTCAGGAAAAAGTATAAAATGAATTACATATATAAAATTATACTTCTGGTTAGTCAGTTTTAGAGAAAAAAATTATATAAAATTCCATACTAAGGATAGGTATCTTAAATACGTAATGTGAGTTCTATTCTTCGTTTTTAAGTCAGGGAGCTCATACAGACATAAGCAAATACACTCACGAGATTTTTTTTGTATTAATTTCAGTATCAACGAACCTTAAAATATTTATTAATTAAAAAAAAAAACCCAGATTCGAAATGCTTCACGAACGATACTTATTTAATGTTATTACATGTTTCATATATATTTGCTAAGGGAAGGTAAAGTATTAAATGTTTATCCTTAATGCTATTAGAAACATTTATAAAATATACATTAAATATAATAATATAATAATAAAATGGTAAGCACGTTAATCAACAGGTAAACTCTAAGTAATTATCAGGTAATATAGTGAGAGATAGGGGAGCATATTGAAACGACAAGGTAGGGTTTGGGGGAAGCCTGGAATGCCAAACTGCTTGGAAGGCTGGCTTACTTAGATAAGCCCGCATACTCCAGCAGCATTTTCAATCAGTTATCCGCAGAATTGACACTTTAGTTATTTACATAAAATATCAGAATACCAATATGTTGTAATATATTTCTCCTTATATTATACACTCTGGAATTTTCTATCCGATAATTATTTTATTTTGAGAACTCAATTACAGTGGGGTTTCCAATAAAAAATTACAAAGTATTTTACCAGCAAGAGAAAAAGATTCACGTCTACGTTTACAAAACATGTAAATTACAATTTCTTAAATAATTTGATTGGGATTTGGAATGGGACCGCGAAACAATATGTGAATTTGACTATCGATATCATTAATATATATATATATATGTGAGTAACATAGCATTGCTAGATATGACCTGTTTTACCGCAGTATTAAAAAAATCCTTATGAATATAAAAAATATTTGTCTATCTTCAAGTTTATTACTTGCTTTGAATTTAATTAAATATATTCAGAAAAAATTATTTTTTTAAATATTTATTTATTGCTATTTACAACTGTACATTATAATACATTTAGTAAATCTGATCTCGGTTAAATTGGAGTGTTACAGGCGTGTAGAGAAACTACCCATTGGCAGGATTCTAATGACATTTTACATTAGCAAGTCTCGTGGCCATCATCTTCTCAGGCGCCTCAGAGGATTGTCAGGAATGGAAGAAGATGCAAAGTTAGAAACTAGGGAGTTTGAGTAGTTAGGGAGTTTATAATAGAAGGAGTGATATCTGGTTCGGGCTAGATCGGTTAAACAGGGAACATTAAGGTCTTTATGTATGATTTTATTTGTGACAAAGTAAGGAGCATTAAGGATTTTAGATTGAATACGAGAGGAATTCGAAGGTGTAATGGAGCCCCAAAGCTCAACTCCATATGTCCATATTGGCTTTATTACAGTCATGTAGATCAGTCTTTTGTAATGTGTTGGAAGTTAAGACCGTTTGTCTAGTAAGTGCTGTAAAAGTCGAAATCGACGTGCAGTTTCCTGTCTTTTCAGTCTTGGGTGAGGATTCCACGTTAATCGTTTGTCCAAATGTAGTCCAAGGTAGAGGATCTGTTCGACAAGGGAAAGAGTAACGTAGGGTTATGAAAGGTGATTTGATGGAATTTGTTGGAATTTATCTTAATCCTCCAATTACGACACCATTCTTCGAGGGCTGTGATATGGGATTCGAGAGTTTGGGATAGAATTAATGGGTTATTATTAACTGCGAGCGCTCATGTGTCATCGGCATACGTGGTGAGGATAGTGTTAGGATTCGTTGGGATGTCAGCTGTATAGACGGTGTAGAGGATGCGACCGAGGATACTACCTTGAGGAACACCTGCGGATTGAGAATAGAGGAATGAATAGGAACCATTTTGATTTACTTGGAGTAATCTATCGATGAGAAAGTAACGAATGATGAGAAAGTATGTAGGAGGTAGGAATTTACGGAGTTTGTAAAGCAGTCCCGGGTGCCAGACTCGATCAAAAGCCAGAAACATTTAGTATGAAAATTACTCATTATGTATGGTAGAATATATCAGTTTCATTGGAATGGATCCTTAAAAAATAAATATAGAAAAAAAAATTATTTTATTTTTATAAAAATTGAGATTTGTAAAATACAATAAATCCAGATGTTTTATATTTTAATAGTATTGACACTTATGAAGGTGTTGTTTAACAAAGAAACCGCTTCCGACATTTTCAACACAATACCTCAATTTTCCACACTACACTCTCTGATAAACATACCATTACACATTTTCCGCATTTTGAGGTTGTTTGGCCTGTTAAAGCCTTCAACAAAGCCACCTGTTGATTCTCTTTGCAATGCCGTGATTATATTTGGTCATTGCTGAGCGGTTTGTGTTGTGTGTTGAGGTCAGATCCCCGGCTGGGAAACTCGTTTACACTTCCCACAAAGTGAGATGAAATATAAATTGGCCTTATAATCGATAAAGACTGAATTACCAGTTGGTAAATTATGCTGGTGAATTCCCGTTTCAGGGGAAGTGATAATTCTAGTATTAAAAAATTTAAAGTCTCTTAACTCCATTTAAAATTTAATTTAACGACAGTAAAATTTAAATTTATATTCAAGCTATTTATAACGTGATGTATTATATTCATAATTTAATTAAAAGTATCGTGAACCTAACTGGTGTAGTTTGTAAGCTGGGGTGAATTTGACTAGATTAAAAAATAACGAATCAACTGGAGTCAACCATAAAAACCGTAAAACCTAATCCGAGTTTATTTTTCTAAATAATTTTTTTATACTTTGCTGATAGCGGCTTTTGGTTCATGTAATTTTTTACACACTTCAACTCGTTTAATACGATCAATAATCTTTTATTCTTATTATATCTCCTAATAAAAAAAATAAATTGGTATATAATAACCATTAATTATAATAAAGGTAGTATACGAAAACATAAAAAAATGCTAAAAATATCTAATACTTTTTTCTCGGATCCTAAGGTGCATTGGCGAAAATTTTTAATTTTTTGACCAAGTATCACGAAAAAAATTTTAATGAAATCGGTGGTCCCTTGTTTATAACCTCCCCTTGTTAGTTCGGATGTATAAAACAATGACATTTTACTTAAAATATTGATAATTATAACTTTTTCAAGTGTTTATTTATAATTTGTAGTATCATATCCGTAAACTTTGCACTTGTATAGTAAACAAAATTCTTAATAGTCAAATAAAAACATTCATATTTACTATCTACTTCTCTCGGGGCTTCTAAATTTACTTTAAATCTTTTGATAATCTGCAACATTTTAAAATAGCTTGCACGTTATTAAAGATAATTTGAATTAATATGAACGCTATTCTAAAATCAATTATAGAAGTTCAAAAGAAGGACGGGTCTCCAGAATTCAAACAGAATGGTATCGTTTCATTCCGTAATTTTTTTTTTTTTTATAGCTTTTGGCTTTCTATATACATACTTGATAGTCGATGTGCACGTTGCTAAAATTACTTTTCTTTGTATTTTTTCTTTTTCGAGTATAGGAGAGCTAACGGCAGAGTGATGTTATTTTCATTTTTATAAAAAGATGCTTTTTTTCAAATGATAGATACTTGAAATTATTAAGCTATTGAGGTTGAAATTTAGTTCACTTTTTCTTTTGACAACTTAACATTTCTACACAGTATTTATGTACATAACTCAAAATTTGCTAAGCCTAATTTATTCTTATTACTGCTAGATGAATAGTATTAATATAAAAAGTATTAAAGAAAGGTTTAAACCGGGATAGAAGATTTGTGGGGGGGGACTGAAATATATACAGTCCATTTTAATGGTATTGCAGCAGTTCACATTCTCATGGCCCATTAATTCTGTCTCGCCACTCATGTGCTTTCTGCCACGGTCTACTTTAACGCTTGAAAGCACCTACTTACTGCACTAATGGTTTTAATGGTCGACCAAAGGTGGATATATACACCAAAACTCTCTTTAGGCGCATGTTGATAAAATAATAACTTTTACGACAATGTTATTTTTAAGCTTCGAATTTATTGGATGAGAATGATAAATGATAATACTAGAATTATGTTTACCGCTGAAAATGCAACATTTTCACTCTTTTTTCTTCTTTTTTTTTATAACCTCCTGGCTGGAATCAATCTATCTATAGGGTACTGCTTTACTCTAACCACGTTGGCGGGGGGAGAGGGTGGGGCTAAGGTTTTCATTGCGTGGGACCTTCTCGTAATAAAAGTCGACGCCCCCAGGCTGGATTCGAACAGCCAATTTGAAGTAATTTCTAGTAAAATTATTTTAAAAAGAGAAATATTAACAAAATTAAGAAATAGAAACATATAGATGAGTGTTTATTGTATCATTGTAAATATACCAAACCATTGTATAATACTTGTGACGCAATAAATAACTTTTATAATATCGAAATGAAGAACTCATAATCATAAATGAGGAAAAATATTTCTAATGAACAACTTAATTATTGATGTATATTTTTTTAGTGGGATACATTCTTAAATTATTAATTATGAATCAGAATGATTGAAGAAAAATATTCTTAGAACCTGATTTAACCCAAATTGTAAAAAATAAAAGTATATAAGAACAAACAAACAACTTTTTGCAAACAATTCCAATTTATAAGTATAAATATTTTAGTTATATTCATCTTTTTACCTTAGGCCATTTTCAAACTTTTTTCCTTACTTGTATACCGCATTCAACTAAATAAAATTATTTGGTAATATAAATAGAACTCTAAGTTGACATTTTTCTTAGGGCTTTTTATCTTATTTTCAATCTCCAGAGATGACTGTAAATTATCAAATTTATTCTTCTTATATCGCTCTCACATACAATACAGAAAGAGGCTTTATGTTATTACATTACTATAATAATATAAAGTCCAATATAAAAACTAGTAGATTTGTAGAATCTTATAAGTAACAAAGACACTTTATATGATAGAAATATTATATAGGATTTATATACAATCTTTAAACTTTCATGAGAC
Organism: Halyomorpha halys; assembly: GCF_000696795.3. Classification (NCBI taxonomy): domain Eukaryota; kingdom Metazoa; phylum Arthropoda; class Insecta; order Hemiptera; family Pentatomidae; genus Halyomorpha; species Halyomorpha halys. The sequence continues at coordinate 1,479,789 of NW_027116348.1, read as the reverse complement.
TGATTATAATTGTTTAAATGAATAAATCTTTTCTTATCTCATTCTCAAAACATTTTTTATTTCTTGATAAGTGCGACGTTTGGCCAATTTAGCCATTCTCAGGGACAATCTTAATACAATTTTAGAACCACATCATTAAAAAAAAAAAATTATTGCAGGCTATTTTCTGCCTAGGTCATTAATTTCAGTCTATAAATATTGTTGTGATAAATTATAATAGACAAGGTTGACTGTGACAACAAGTTTAGAATTATAATTAAATGTGAATAATTGACAAAATAGGGTAATTGTGGACTGAAATTAATGACCTGGGCAGAATAGTTGATTAACCCAAAATTTTCAATAGCTTCTTTATCTATTATTCCATTTCGTTTGTCCAATTTTTTTTTTTTAAATCTTATCTTTACCGAACTCGTTTTCTTTTTATTTTCTACCGCTGGCAAACTTCCAGATCAGTTATTTTTTTCTATCTCTTCAAGATTTTTTTCTACTTTCAGGTTTCCTCTAATTACTTCGGCCGTAGATTTTCCACTTCTAAAGAACCATAGGTTGTTGATTTATTTATTTTTTTAGATATTTTTAAGATGGTACAGGTTTTTCCTGCAAATCGTCTAGCATAAGTTGTTCTTTGAAGCGTAGTTATTCCAGAACTTTGTCATATTTTTTATAACATATTTTTCTTAATGATTGACGTCTACTTAAAAGTAATGGTTATTCTCAAAGATCAGAAATGCAAGTCAAATCAATTGAACAAATGATTTAGTAGGGCGAAAGGACATAACTCGAATTCAGCGTTAGAAGGGAAGCTCTAGCAATCTACTGTGTGCTGTTCGTGACATCAAACGAATTGGCCAGCCGCCACACGTTCAAAACCTCTGTACATTGCTGCTAAAGCCTCCACACCCCTTTTCCAACCACTAATTCAAACAACTATTTTCTACTATACTAATTCCACATTACTCTAGTAGGATATGATATAGAATAGAGTATATAAAAAAACATTCTAATAATTATGTGCTTTACAAAAGAATTAATCATTTAAAATCATTTACTGTATAGTAATAACAATAGAAAAATATATTGACAATTTTATTCTTGAGTGCTTTCTTATGATACATTTAAATAATTGTAACTAGGAAATTAAAAAAAAAAATCTATAAAGAATAATTAATCCACAGTTTCTTCGTAATCGTAAAGAAAAAATACACATTAATTGTATTTAGGTTTATAATTTTTTCCTAAATAAAATTGTACTTAAAGTGTGTTCGATAAACTATAGGAATTAGAAAATGAAGATTTTTTTAATCTACATTATATAATTTTTTATAAAAAATAATGTAAAGACACCTAACACTTTTATCAACTTTAAATTTACATTAAATATTTAAGAGATTTTTTTCTTACTAATTAAATTAAGCTATAACTCCTTTCTTTAACTTCAAAATCACTCAATATATTTATTGTGGTCGAAATTGGAATGAAAAATATCGATTAAAGTATTACACCATCTGTATAAATTGTTAGAAAAGTTTTAAACCACTAATTACAAAACGGTTTGTTTTAGAATTATTTTACTTTTTTAGAAGGAGTGGGTCAGGTCTGGATTCGAGAAAAAGAAATGTAGTTTTTAACGATTTATAAAATGTAGTTTTTAACAATTTATTAAATTTAGTTTTTAACTATTTATTAATTTCCAAGTTTTCGACAAACCCTACATCTCGCCATCAAGGTTAAATAAAAAGATAAAAAGTAGGTAAAGCTGGTGTAAGTGTAAAAAAGTTAAGTATAAATATCAGTTGTAAAGGTAAAGGTATATAAAAACATAAACAAACTATCATAAAACCAAAAAAAAAATAGTAAAGAAGTATAGATGAATACAAAAATGTATCAACTAACATAGCAATGAGTAATGAACTGATAAAAAAGAATTAGAATTATAAAACAGATCTAGTATCTAGGTTAATTATACAGATTCATTCCTTTTTCTCATTACATTACTCATTTTTATAATAATTAATACATTATTAAATTCATCTTTAACTTTTTCCTATTTTTATTTAGGTTTTGGAATGGTTTATTTGTATAAATAAATGTCTTTTTGTACCTTATATCACATAGTGTCAAAAATATTTTAGTGTTAATTTTATGTACAAATAATTTTCAGTTTTTTATATTCGATATTTTTTGCCCTACAGGTTTCATAGTTTCCGATTATATGATATTTTCTTTTCATAAATTAAAAAAAAATCAAACAACACTTTTATAAGTAAGTTTTTAAGTTTTATAATCTTAAACACTTTCTTGAGACTGGTAATTTTTTTTTAAATAAATAATTTAATTTCTATACATTTTAGTCTGAAAACATTTTATTTTTGGACAATCCACTTAATACAATTTTGGAATTATATAATTTAAAAACTCTAACTCCATGCAGGCTATTCTGCCCAGGTCAAAACGACAATTTCTAATTAGTCAATATTCACATTAAAACGAAATCCACTTAATACAATTTTGGAATTATATAATTCCAAAATTGTATTAAGCGGATTGTTCCTGAGGATGGCCGGATTGGCCGATACGTCGGACTTTTAAGAAAAATAAAATGTTTTGAGACTAAAATGGATAGAAATTAAATTATTTATGTTTTAAAAAATAAATTTTTAAGGTTTTGTAGAACGAGCGGTCAACGAAAAAAAAATTTTTTTTTTCTTTCTCTCTAAAAGTACTGAATTGAATTCGGTGAATAGGAGTGAAGTCATTTTTATAAACATCATTGCAACTAAAAAAAAATAGTAGAATAAATTATAACGAGTATTAAATTTAAAATCTTCATTTTTTTTCTAAAAGCTTTGAAAATATGATTATCTAGTGAATGTTGGTTCATCGAAATCCATTTGTGTGTTTTGACAATAAAGATATATTAATTACTTGCCTGTCAAAATTTGACTCATAACTTATTTCAACCATAAAAAAAAAACTGTAATCTGTCTCACGATTTCTGCTGCATCATATTTCAAGCATAGCCAATGTTTCATTCTCGTGGGGGAAAAAATTGGTCGTTTTAAACAATGTTTCCAGAAGTCAGAATTAATTTTTGTCGAATAGCTATATTGGGAGGCTGATTTTTTCCGGTTTTCAGTCTGCATTTCAACCAAAATGGCAGTATTTCTATCTTTTTTTTTTGTTAAGACGATCCACAGCGAAGGTGATGTTTGCCAACTTATCTACAGTTGACCAACCTATTCTAATCATGGTGAGGGATTATTTTTTTCATTTTGTGGGATCGCCATTAATGAAAAAAGTCAATGCCCCAGGCCGGGTTCGAAATGACGCCGTCCGCAGATCTCAGAATGATAGACGTAAGCCTAACCATCTGAGCTACAGATGGTCCGAAAAAATCTTAATTAATTGATTGAAAAAAATAGTAAGGTAACAGATAACTAGAAATAAATATAAGTAGATGGTAAGGATTGCGGTCAAAAAAAGAACAAATATTTTATAACTATTTATGGACATAAAAATAGTTATAAACTATTTGAAATTTTTTTTACCGGAACCCTCACCATCTTTTTATATTTAAATTTAACTATATATACATATAGCTAAAAATAATTTGAACCAAGATGTGCAAAGCGTATTATTATATCATTATGTTATATTACTAACAAGCTAATTTTACTTGTTGACTGAAGATGAAAAAAATATTACACCACTGTTCTCAGAAAAAAAAAAAGAAAAGAACCCACCGAAAATTCTTCCTTGTCTCCATCAATCCATCACACTGAAAGAACTACAGCCAAGTCTCCTCAAATATAAATTTCCTTCTGCCTTTTCGGAGAGAGTGCCATCACTTCGAAGTCCAAACAGAGAAATATTGAATGAGCTTAATCTTTCTGTATTCCTTGTACTTTTTACCTTTTGCAATTTTTTAAATATTTTTTTGTCGGTGAAATTGTTTGACAAATATGTTGGGAGGTGATATGGTTAGTTTTCATACATAGATTACATTTATTTCCTTCATTAATGTTACAATCTGCGGTGAACTAAAGCTAACATAATTTGCTAAAACATCTTAACGATATGCAATAATGAAATATAGTGAATTATGATGCTAAATCTAATCATTATTTTCACCCTTTAGGAAATAGAAAAGTGAGTAAATACGGCAAGGTTTATAGATTGCATTTTATTAAATAACTTTTTTAAACATATTTAATATTAAAATTTAAACAAACCAAGTAAAATATATGTTAAAATATACCTATCAAACCTTCAATGTAAATAAACTTATTAAAATGTAAATTTAAATAAAAAAAGAGTAAACATTTATTAGGAAAAAATCTATAAACAAAAAATGAATTAGTTGTGTATGATTCGTCTGACTAACGAAATAAAAATATATATTTAATTAGTCACATGATTTTTCATAAAATATCACAAATATTACATTTTTATCATTTTAATTTTCATGTGCAGGCAATATTATGTATGATGAAAATGATCATAAACTGGTTTCTTAATATGCCGACACTTTTTTAACTTTTTATGTATTTTTAAAAATTATAATTGTGTTAAGTCAAAAACTTAATAAAAAAAAAAATACAATATTCTTGATTTATATATTTACTCTTTTCCAGAATTTGGGGAATAATGTGTCCCCCTATCTCTTAAGCATTATTAATTCATTGTTTGTCTCAATTAAACTGTTTACTACTGTTAGTAGTAACTGAGTGATTTATTAGTTTGTATTTAATAATAAAGTATTTACTATTTAATAGTGATTTATTATTTAGTAAATGATAAATTTTTACTAATAAATAATAAAAAAAATTGTTATTATCGTAAATGTTCCTCAACTGTCAGTTGTGATTACTTTTAAGGGTAATTTTAAGACTTTTAATATTGCAGAAGTTAAAATCAGAAATATTTGATGAGCATACCCATTTTTATGGAAATTACAATCAGTAATAAGGCATCAAAGTCAGAGTTGGGCGAAAATTATCCCATTGACGAGAGACGAGTACGATTGTATTCAGGAATTTAGGATAGGAATAATATATTATTCGAAAAAAAATACGATTAACATTCCGAATACATTTATATTTAAAATTAATCGAATAAAAATGTATTCGAATTAAATAAAAATATAAAATTAAAAACGTTCTTATTTTTTGTAAGCTACACACCTCTGACGGTCCCTATATATGTTTTAGGAGATGCAGAAAATGAAAATGCTATCGAAGTTCGCGAATCGATTTATTTTGCTCAATTATTTTTCTGATTTTTTACACATTAAAACACTAAAACATTTAAATGGACCCTTATATGTTAGACATCGGAAAAACTCAAAATGTCAATTAAAAATAAATATAAAAAACTTTGGCATCATCAAAGTAAAGTAGAGAGTATTTGTATAGGTAATTTTAATTTATATAGTTTCCTTTAGTATCACGTTTTTGAAGCTTTCGTTTTGGAGTTGCGCCGAAATTATGAGACAGAATGTAGTCCATTAAAGAGGGACTATATAGGAGCTTTGAAGGTTATAGAGTAGTTCTGAAAATTGCCCAATTATGGTGTTTTTTTGTAGTTTTTTGGATCCTCACTACGAATCTCACCTCTGTAGCCTCAATTTTGTTCGCAAGGACCTCTTTCTAATTCCTATTTGACTGAACGACATTCTGTCACATGGTTTCGAAGGACAATCTAAACGAACGGCCTTAAGAAAAAATTACTAGAATCTTTATCATAGGTAATTAGCTCTTTAGGTAAAATTAATTTATTCATAAAATTATACATGGGGTTCACGTAATAACTAAAATAGCAAAAGTGAATACTAATTCATTATTTTTCTTCATAGTTCCGGAAAAAATTGAGGCCACGAAACTGCATTAAGCAGTCTAAGCAACGTAAATGAGCAGAATTTCAGAACATCCCAAAAAAATCCACTGAAACCTCTTTCTGGTCCTTAGTTGACTGGACTATATAACCGTATTGACAGGTATAGTATAGTCTATAGTATATAGTATATACAGGTATAGTAACTGTAGAGCAAAAAATGAGAATTTTCTCTAGGTTGGTTTAGTAGAGGTTGATATTGCTAAAACAAAATGTAAGGTTTTGATTCTAAGAAGAAGACCGAAGATAAATTGATTTTTCAAACTTCTTTGATTTTTTTTTTAATTTGAAATTTGTTTAAATTACTCCAAAAAAGTATATACGGAAATTTAATAAAACTCATTTCATATGTCAATACTCCTACAGCTAATTTTGAAGTAATTAAATTGAATCTGAAATAATTTACTTTCCTGAGATAGACCAATCTTCACAGACCATTTATTAATTGCCATGATTAAAATTAAATTATTGAGTATATTAGCCTCTGAAGTATATTATCAACCCTTGTCTTGCTTATCAATGAAGTTTTAATAATTATTTTAGTCTTCTAATGTTTTAATTATTTATATTAAAATATTCGTATGATTTTGGAATAAACTTAATTTGGATTGTGAACATTTTTTTACTTAAATATTTTAAACTGATTATTAAATTGTGAAGTATTAATATCAGCATGTTAATTTAATTCACATATGTTTCTTATATCAACTTATAATTAAATAAAATATCAGTGAGTATTTTTTATCTTATGAATATTTAACATTCATAAGATAAAAATAGGGTACTTTTAACGAATTTCAAGTTTTAAATCTCCAATTTTTACGGGAATTATTAAAAAACAAAATGATGGAATTGCTATAGTTGAAATTAAATTATTGAGTATATTGGCCTCGGAAGTATATTATCGAATAATAAGATAATCATGTCTTTTCTTGCTCCTCATTAATAGGGAAATTAACGTGGAATGTAAAGCTTTTTATAATCATTTTAGTCTTATAATGTTTTAATTATTTATATTAAAATATTCGTATGATTTTGGGGTAAAATTGATTTGGATTGTGAAAAATATTTTATTAAAACGTTCTAGACTTATTATTAAATTGTGAAGTATTAATAGCACCATGTTAATTTAATTGACACATGTTTCTTATATCAACTTATAATTAAATAAAATATCAGTGAGTATTTTTTATCTTATGAATATTTAACATTCATAAAATATAAATAGGGTACTCGTAACGAATTTCAAGTTTTAAATCTCCATTTTTTACGGGAATTATAAAAAAAATTTATAGAATTGCTATAGTTGAAATTAAATGATTGAGTATATTGGCCTCGGAAGTATATTATCGAACAATAAGATAATCATATATTTTCTTGCTCCTCATTATTAGGGAAATTAACGTGGAATGTAAAGCTTTTTATAATCATTTTAGTCTTATAATGTTTTAATTATTTATATTAAAATATTCGTATGATTTTGGGGTAAAATTGATTTGGATTGTGAAAAATATTT
>NW_027116348.1:1468597-1471433 GCF_000696795.3 Halyomorpha halys | reverse complement strand
TTCTAACCTTGCTTCCTCTTCCATTCCTGGCAATCCTCCGAGGCGCCTTAAAAGAAGATGGCCTCGTGACCTTATATTGTAAAATGTTTTTAGAGTTCTACTACTGGGTAGTTTCTCTGCATGCTGTATCATATCATTATGATCTTACTTCAAATTTGCTTGTTGAATTTAATATACAGTTGTAAATGTCAATAAATAAATATATAAAAAAAAATTATACCCATATCAAGAACTATATCCATACTCTTACTCTATTCCTATTATCAAAACTCAATTTCTATATCCAGATAAAAATTATTATGATCAAATAAATGATTTGGAAGTTTAGACCATTTTTCGAAAAAGTGTTGTAATAGTTGGAATCGACAAGAGGTTTCCTGTATTTTTAGCCTTTTTTGAGAAATCCAAGTCAGTCATTTGTCCAGATGTAGACCTAGTTAGCGAATCTTCACTTATTTCTAAAATTATTTTTTTACTTTCCTAAACTATGAGCATATTATGGATTCTTATATAATGAAAACAACTTATAACTATCATTAATAAAATAAAAATATAAGTTAGGAGTAACGATGTACAACCTACTTATTCATAGTTAATGTCCTCTGCAACCTACAGCGTGCCTGTGGTTGAGTTCCTCTGTTCTAGATAGATCCTTAGACCTACGCTGAACGAATCCCATCAAGTCACTTTTAGCCTTCGTCGTAAACCCACTGCATCCAGTCCTGCTGTGTCGTTTATTAAAATTCTTCCTATCCCTGCTGAACGGACCACATACCTATCATACACCCCAGCTTCACCATCGGCTTAGTCGGAGATTATCCTATAAGTTTGAAGAGACAAGACACTGCTCCAAGATTCTAATTGTTATTACATTTACTCGAAAATAACTCTAAATACTCAATTTACAAAAAAAAAATTATATACATTGCCATTATTAGGCCTATTTAGACGTAAGAGATTGAGTTTTGGGGCTCCACCAATGACTAGTTCCTTCACAACTCATTTTTGTATTTAATATTTTTTCGTAAACTTTAATAATGTTGCTGTTACCCCTGCCGAACAGGCCCGCTACCTTGGATTACGGCTGGGCAAATGACAAACTTGGAATCCTCACACGAGCCTGAAAAGACAGGAAACTGCGCGTCGACTCCGAAAGAATGATCTATTGTACTTGGCAATAATAAAGCATATCTGGACATACGGAGTTGAGGTTTGGGGCTACACTAAACATTCGAATTCCTCTCGTATCCTATCCTTACAAAATCCTTACTGCCTCTTACTTTGTCACAAATAAAATCATCCATAAAGACCTTAATGGTATGTAACAAATCTAGCCCGAACCAGATATCAATTCTTCCTTTATAAATTCCCTAACCACTCAAACCCATTAGTTTAACCTTGCTTCCTCTTTCATTCCTGACAATCCACCGGGGCCTCTGGACTGATGGTTTTCTTCAAAAGAAGATGGCCTCGAGACTATTGTAAAACATTTTTTTAGAGTACTACCAATGGGTAATGCAAGTATGCAGTTGCTGGCTTTCATTCTACGCCATAACTCCTGACGAAGACCTGAAACTCAGGTCGAAACGTCGGTATATAATAAATAAATATGTTTTTTTTTATTTATGTTGTTCTTTGCTGACTGGACCCCCCGACAAACTTCTCCAATAATTTATTTTTTAATACTATATCTAACTTTTAACCAGGCACAATATCAGATGCTAGGAAACATCGATTTCATTTTTATTCGTTTTCAAACTTTCCAACTAGACTTATCTTACCTTACTAAATACCAGAGAATTCTTAAAAGGTTGTGAAGCTCGTTATTTTTTATGCAGGTTGACTCTCGAATATTTATCTTTCTTGTGTAAGTGAATTAGACAGAAACTCACAGTAAAATGTGAAGCTGGATGAGCGAAGAGTGAAATGACCCGTTGAGTACGTAATAAGGGCAAGATCAGTTCGGATTAAGGAAATCTGGAGGAGTAATAGAGGATTTGAAGAGGAAGCCACACCAGCCTTCGCTTTATCCGAGCGGGATCATTAAGGATACGGAATGTGTCTTTCTCTGAGGGGGTAAAATGCGGATTGAAACATCACAAATCCCTGCTGAAAACGCTTAATTAGAAACGGATTGTTTTCAACATCTTTGTAAAATCCTCATTTTTATCATTCTATCGTAGTTTTTCAAAATAGATACTGTGGTTTTGTAATACTGTTAAAGAAAAACAAAATTGGAAAAATTATATTTTTTAAGGAAATATTTGGTATATACTTAAATATAATAAAAAAAATAGTAGCTGGAAATATATTTCGTTCGAATATTAAAAATACTCCGACAAATTTTGTGACATTGAATAAAGTGAAATTCATTGGTTGCACCAATATGTGTAATCATTTAAGGTTTAATATAAAGTACTCAGCATTAAAAATTAAAATAATTTATTATGGCCTTTGGAAATATTACTTATTTAGAATGTAGAGACAAATTGTCAACAAGATTAATTTTAAAAATAGTATATTTCAAAATTCAAGGTTAAAATTAAACAGGGAAGGTATAGTGGTTGCTTTTCTTTTCAAGTAAAATATTCTGAGTTTCAATTTTAGATAAAATTATCAGCCTAACTACTCACAGAGAAATTTATAGTGGTTCAATAGGTTTTCTGTCAAGGTTCTGATTATCATAAACCTTTTTTAACCGAGTTATTGCATAAGGCATTAAATCGCAATAAATTAGATTGAATTTATACTGTTGAATGAATTTGGAATATCTTAGTCATCCATGGAATATTTTATTCCAGGCTGTGAAACAATCCAAAAAAGGTAACATACCATA
>NW_027116348.1:1459034-1468547 GCF_000696795.3 Halyomorpha halys | reverse complement strand
TAAAATGAATTTTTTTCTGCTTCATAGAAATACAAATTTTGATAGTATTCTTTAACGATGTTTTTCATAAATAAAAAATCGTTAACTTTACTATACATTAAACTTATTGGATATAAATGCAACTTCATTTATCAAACAGAAATTCATTTATCTAAAAATACCGTACAGTGCGTAGAAAAATGTCTAAGTAATTTTTTTGATCCCAGCCAACATTATGCCCCATTAAAAACTTTGAAGTCACCTGAAAATAATTTAGTGATATTTAAAATTTAAATGCTGCTCATCTTCTGGAGCCGTTTGAATTAAAAATCTACATAAAGGAGGAAAAAGACCTCTGTCTACTTAAAGAATTAAGATTTGCATAATTCAGTGGCTGGAACTGGTCGCAAAAACTTAACAATGGAATTTAGGGTTCAGTACAAAAATAAATTGAGAAAAATATCTCAATTTTTGATCATTCCAGAATCTCAACCAATTAACGCTGATGATCTTTAACGACTGATTATTCTTAAATAAAATCTTTTATGAAATGATTTCGACTCAAAACAAAGGAAAACATTTATAATAAGAAATAGACCAACAGTAATGTCGATGCGTTATATTAATAATAATAATATAGTAAATAATAATACTATTAGCAACAGCATAAACAAACAACATTATACAGTGATAATTAATAGTAAAACATAGTAAAATTAATATAAAATTCAATAAATAATTAATATTGCATTGTATTTTAAGAATTATATTAATTTAATTATTTAATTTTAATTTCTTTATTCACAGTTTGATTAGCTCCTTGATTCATCAAAATGAAAACTTATATAAAAATCAATACCTATTTTATTTTAAACGTGACAATCTATTAAATATTAATTTTTAAATTTCTTTTTTTACTATTCATATATTTTAATCTTTTAATGTTTATTACTTTCATTTTGATGTATTTTTGTAAACATGTGTAGAGAATTTTTTCAATGAATATAATTGTGTGCATGAAGACGTTAGATTTTTACGTCTATGTATTGTTTATTTATTTAAAATGTTCATTATTTATACAGTTGATTGAAATTTTAGTTTACGTAAGATGAAGTAAAAAAAAAAAAGGAATAGTTGTGTGGGGTAAGAGAGAAAATTATATTCACATACATATGGGATACATTGAAAATATTGAAAACCATAATAAAAATAAAAGAAATTTTTTTTCCTTTATATATTATCATTCTATTTATTATATAGATTCTAGTGTTTCTCTTTTCATATGTGCCCGGACTAATTTTCTCATTTTTTCTTCATAAAGTGAAGCTCTGGATCAGATGTCAGTGAAATAAATTTAAATTTAACTTAGTTAAATTGCTTACAATATATTATAATTGAGTTAATCTTTATCCTATAAAATATAGAGAAGGAATTTCGCAAGTTTTATTATTATATTCATTTAAATTGTGAACTGCGAAATCAATGTGAGACCCAGTAAAAATAATATTATTTAATTGCATCGGGAATTACAAATAGAGACAATAAAGGATTACAGCAAAAAATGATTAATGAAGTTCCACTCCCAGTTACCTACAGTTAAAGGAGCAGGGACCTTCAACTTGGGGGAAACCCAACCACAACCCGAAGACTGACTGCCTGTTTTTTTTCTTCTCTTAATCTTTTCCTTAAAGTCACTTTATTTTTTTTTCCATTAGAAGCCAATTATTTATTCTGTTAAATCTAGAAATGTCATAGTTTTTGTTATTAACTTTACGTTTATCTTTTATTAAGAATTATTCTAATCTATTTATTTTATCTTAATTTTTTGTTTTATTTATAACGTTGTACATAATTAGGATATAATTTCTATCTTCTTTTATACCTCCATAGTCAAATGTTAAAAAAAAAAAATGTACCTCACACATTAACCGTAAGCCCAGGCCGATCTGGTATTAAATTAATAAAAATAAAATTAATATTATTTCCTTCTGACTGTCCAGTACAAGTATTACTTATACAATATTTTATCTTACACCTAAAAATTAATATGTTCATTGGCCTGACACAAATTTCTGAAACGCAACGTTATCGGCGTTCGTTTATGAAATACTGTATGTTTTATTTATATGATTCTAATCCCTAGAATAGTGTCTTTATGTAACTACTCGTATTCTATAAGTGCTATCAATTGTGAGCAACTATTCATACACAAGAATAATTCAAATAAATTAGGAGTTAAATATTGACATCATACAAGAATACATCTACAATTTGATTTATATTTTACCCTAAAAATTTAAACACTTTATTGACTGAAATAAAAAAACTACCCAAAATTAGATATAAATATAAGCGAAGTAAACAAATATTACTGTAACAATCGTCTATAACGATTTATTCCAGTTTATTTTTTTTTTCTACTATTCAGTTTATTTTTTTGCACAAAGCAACATACTACAAGGTACTGGGTTCGAATCCTGTTGGATAGATAATTATTTTCTGTTACAATGTATCCTGTGGGATAGGAGCCCTTCAGAGGTCCATCCAGCCTCATAAAGTGGGAAAAATTTGGCGGTTGAGTGTGATCATGAAAAAATCACCTCCTTGTGTAACCGTTAGTCTAAAAACTCTCTTACAAAGTACAGAACCCATGACTCTTCATGGACCGTAGGGATTCACATTATAGTTATATAGTTCAGTTTATTTTTACCAAATTGTAAAATACAGCTCATATGTAATAAGTAGAAAAGAAAAATAAATTATACAAGGGTTTATCCCGAAGCAATCTAATAATCGTTGTACATTACTAATATTTATAAAATAAAAACATTTATATTAAAAAACAAAACAAAAGAAAATTAATATTTTTTACTATTCTTGCACAGTTGCAATAGCAACTATGTTTGTTTAATGGTTATTCAACTATAGTCTTTTCGGTGAGGCTTGAATATCAGATAGTTCAATATTAGGCAATTCTAGATCGCATCGCTGGCTCGGAAGTTTTATGCAAATCAACATAAACAAATTAGGATTCGAGTAACACTGAACAAACTTTATTTGTAGTTTCGTTTAACAATGGCAAATTATAGTATTGTTTGAAGTAATATGCCGTCATTTTAGTCAATAAATGGTTCAATTCATCAATAACATTTTTTTTAGGGTGAAACTGTGATAGGAGAACATTAAGTAAGCAATAAACTCAACGAAGAAAAAATTTCTAGCGTACAGAATTCTGACACTGTTTTCTTCATAAATTCCAATTCGTAAGAAACCACAACTTATTTGTCAGAGTCACTTAGGACTTGGTAGAGTGCCAGAGGAACTGTGCTGTCGCATTCTACTTTGTTTTCTTTTGCCATAATAATCTCTAGTACGTGACAGTTTATTTCTTCCTTAAGATGATATTATCTTTATCCAACATTCTTCTATTTATTTACAAGAAAATCGAAAGAGAGAATTAAAAAAAAAAAAGAAAAAAAAGAAGAAGGTTTCAAAAACTGATCAAAAAGAATGTTAAGATCATGACGAAGTATTTTGATTAACAGACTAAAGGATTTGGTGTTTTATAAGGTTCGTAACGTTCTAAGTAAATCACGACCAAATTTAAAGCGTGAAGTTAAATCTATATATTTGTTCAATAGTTTTTTAAACTCCAATTTCAAAAATTAAGTTATAAATTCGCTCTATAAGAAGTAGATTGATAGGTCATATTCGTTAAGTACTATAGATGTAAGACGTCACCGGGAATCACGTTTGTAAAAAACGAGCAATAGTGATTTTGCAATTTTTCAAATAGGATAATTTTATTAAGAATGGTAATAAGGGAAGTAAAATAAATTTGTCTCTTAACCATCCGAGAATGAACTCTTTTTCTTTTAACTTCCTTCTTTCCTATTTCTGACATATGATAAGGAAGAGGGTTGTGTCCTATAGGTTATCACCCTATTCTGGTAAAAGTGGTAAAGTCGAGTCTTCATTTCGTGGGGCCACCCCATATGAATCAACCTATCCAGGTCGGAATCAAAGCGACATCTATATAGTTGCAAGGTTCCTAAGGTGATGTTATAACTCACTCGGCTACGACGGCTTCATCAACACTCAAGTTCTTTTCCACTAAAATTTTCAATAGCTTAGTTTAATAATTTATATTTCATACTTATGTTAACTATAATTAGAAAACTGCTAGGGTTTTTCTGGTCGAGTATTTTTCAATTTCATATAAATAAAACTATATTGCACTGAATAAAAGAAAATTTTCGATGGAGAAACATAATCATTTTTTTTATTGTTTATTTTTGATTTTATTTATTAATCAGAAATAATTCAATACATAAAATATAGTAAACCATGCAATAATACATCCAACATAATTTTATTACTTAATTACCCATTTAAATGTGACTAGAGATTCTTTTATTTTTATCATTATTTTATTTTACTTATTTATTTGTTCATGCATATAGTTTGATTATGTTCACTTTCTTTATCCTTCTGTTTATATAAATTTTAAGAGAAATTTTATTTATTTTAATGTATTTTTTTTCATTTATTTATTTATTTTTCATTCTTATTTTATTTTATTTTAGTAAGAATCTGATCATTCATCACTATTACCTATTGCCCACAACGGTGTGGCAAATTGTGTTATTTATCAATAAATAAAGTTTTAAATAATTACCCATTTGAGAGTAATCAAGTTAACTGTAAAAATATTAATTAGAGATAACTGTTTATTATAGGTTGTATCAATAGTAAGTATAGTATTTTGTTAAGTATATGCTAATACTACACACATATTTTTTACATCGATTTTATGATTATTTATCTTTCTATCAAAAGATAACCTATAATAGGCTGTATTGGTTAATTTGTTTACATTTAAATAATACATAATACCTGTTTACACTTTTTTTTGTTATATATATAAAAATATATTCTAAGAGATATTTATACAGTATTCATAAATTACTACACTAATAACTGTTGTAAATTAAAATTAATCCCGAAAGGGATGTTACAAATAAGAGGTTTTCGTATATTACATAATCTTCATTTTAGCACTGAGGTTATTGTTGTTTTTCTATAGTTATTCAGAAATTATTTCAGGTTGAGTATATGCCCCTTTTTAAAACCACAATATGGTAAAGACAATATATCAAATAAAGTAATTTTGACAGATAGATCAAATTTTGTCACCTAATCACATTTTAATATAAAGGTACGAATGATGAGTTCTAAATCATTTCAGGTTAAATTCATTTTGGTCAAGACAAAAATTCATATCCAATGAACAAAATTTATTTTCAATGAAAAAGAAGTGACTTATAGTAACCCGTAAGGGTCTATCAATCAGTGATTTATAGTTTTCTTGCTACAAAATAATTCACTGTTCCGGTGGAAGATGGCCAAAAAATGGGCAAAATCTTTTTTTGTTTGGAGTTCCCGAAACCAAACATGTATATCTGCGGTTTAGAGAAAAATAAAAATGTCGAATTATATAGGTTTCTAGATTTTACGTGACATTACCTGTCAAAGATTTTTATGTAAACTTTTATATGCAAAATCAAAAATATTCTCGGATAAGCCCGTAACTTGAAAACTTCCAGTTCCAGTTTTTCAAAATCATCATTTAAAATTAGGAAATTGTGTTATTGCATCAAGCCACAGATATATAATTGGCTGTGGACGTAAATCCTATTTCTTTCATATGAAACAAATATATTCTCAATGAAAAACTATCGTTCTTTAATATTCTTCTAATATATCCGGTACTCACAGAGTAAAAAAAAACTACTGTATACATATTCAGACCTAAAGATGTTAGCTATTATAAAACTCCATGGATAGTATACCCAAATCTATTTCATTCAATATAAGGACGGCAACTTGTACAGAGAGAAGGTTTGATTCTGACTAGTGAAATACCATTTGCTGATGTTTTTCTGCTGTGATCAACTAGCGGAAACAATAAGATTAAATTCATTAATGTCTACAAACGACAGTAATGAATAGGTATATAGTATATAGTATTCAGTATATCAAGAAATAAATACTGAAAAAATACAAATGGTTAGTAGTAGGATACTTACAGTGATATGGATTTAGTTGAGAACACGTATGAATATATTAAGAAATTAGATTATCAATGAACAACTAGGAAGTAGCATCGGGATCCAAAAAGAAAATTCAGGAACCATAGAAAGAAAGTAATAACCCTGCCTAGAACAGTTCTCACCAATATTGGCCGCTTGTGGACAACTTTAACTGGCTCGTTACTGCAGCGGCGACGGCTCGAAACCGGCCTGAGGAGTCAATTCTTATTTCTGTAGTGATCCCACGAAATGAAAACATCGCTCTCACCTTGGTTAAAGTAGGGAGTAGTAACCTCTCGTATGCCAGAAATGACCAGGGACCCTTTTAGATGTGAGTTGAAGCGTTACGTTAGCAACCCTATGTCTGCGGCGGCGCTAGTCCAATTCCAGCCTGGTTAGGTTGATTTTTATTTTTATTTTGTATACTGCTTAATACAATTTTGAACTAAATAATTTAAAAACTCTACTTCATGCAGGCTATTCTGCTCAGGTCAAAACAACAATTTCTAATTAGTCAATACTCACATTAAAACCAAAATTAAAATTCATTTCATTCAAGAATCCTTCGGAGAAGGAAGGTTACAAGCATTGTTGGGATAAAGTTTTGACAAATAATGACTGCGATAAATGAATTTTAATTTTGGTTTTGATATGAATATTGACTAATTAGAAATTGTTGTTTTGACCTTGGCAGAATAGCCTGACGACATCCTACCGCAACAGCCGCAGGTTGGAAGTTGCTCTGACCCGCTTGAGAATAAGTCATACTCTCCTCACGTACTTTCACCTGATCAGAAAACTGCCACCTCCAAAGTGCCAATATTGTCAGTCTATTCTCACGATTAAACATATTTTTGAAGAATCTACTCACTATTTGCCAACAATAAACAGGATAGGACTGACCCCAAATTTATCCGAAGCTCTTAGAGATGAGGAAGCTAAAGTTACATTTCAAATGCACATCCCCTTCTTTTTAAATCATAGCTCCTCTTTGATTTTATTTTTTTCTATTTATATAATAATTATTTTTTGCATTTTTATTAATCACGTTCATTTTTTACATTTGTTTGAATCACATGCATGTGTCTTTTAAGGTGTGTGTGTGTGTTTGTGTTTGTAACTTAATCATAATATGTCATTAGCTTTGATAACCAAAGGAATTTACGCCTCTAAGCAACAACAAACAAACAAACAAGATACCAAAAAGTTAGAAAAAACTATTTATTGTTAACTAACGTTTCGTCTCACATTGCAGGGTTTCGTCAGGGTTGTCTTGACTGAAAGAAGGATGACAACCCAACTGAGTTATTAAATAGTTTTTTCTACCATTCTGGTACCTTTATTGACCGCCACCTTTATCTTCCTACAATAAAGTTTTTAAGTTCTGTATCTGATAGCGAAAAGGTGTTTAATTACAAACTAAAGTAGGTTATATTTTAAAGATTTGAAGGTTAGTATAAGTTATACATTACCTAAATTGAAAGTGTTCGGTATAAAAAACTCAAAATTAAAAAAAACAAAACACATTAGCTCTTTTAGGACCAAACCACAGAAATAAGATGCATGCAGGACTCCCTCTGATGGAGAAAGAAAACAGTGTTTTCTTTTCTTTAAAAAAAAAAATGGTTCTAGTGATTAAAATTATAAGATTCAAGGTCAATTATAATTCAAAATCATAAAAAAATCCAGAGAACATATCCCTAAATATTCCGCCATCGGGTTTACTTTTTTTTCCTTGAATATTATTTTTCTGTTTGATAATATTCAATAAAAATGTTTTATTAATTTTATTGAAAATGTTTTGTATTTCGAAATAGAAGAATCGTCCTTGAGAATCGGGATTTGGTGGTAAGACGAATAAAAGATTTGTTTAAAAGGAGGACATAATAAAGTCTGGAATCCTGTGATAAAGTAAAGAACGTTTAATGTCTTCTCAGTTAAAAATATCGGTTTGTTGGACCTGAACTCTCGAAGTCTATCACGGATTCTTGGATCTGGAGATTAGAGTTAAGAATTTTATAAAACCAACTTAGATTAGCTTCTAAGTCCTTCCAGACTTGGATGTTTTACCAACTTATCCGTTCTTCTACTACCAACCCTTTTTGGACTTTTACCTAGTCGGATTCACAAAATCCATCTTACAACTTTAACAATATTTAATCTATTTTTTAACACCATTCGTGAAGAAAAACGTCCAATCTAATTTTATTGTCAACAAATTTCAGAATTTATAGGGTTTAGAATTCGTTATCAAACGTAAAGTGCGACTTTTATCTTAACTACCTACTCACGAAATTGTGCCCATATTTGTAACATTGTTTAGTAAGTATAACGTTAAGATTATAACCTGGGCCGCCCATAGCTCAGTGGTTAAGACACAGTCTTACCATTTTGATGTCTATTGGCGGTGCCAGTTCGAATCCGGCCTGGGACGTTGACTTTTTTCATTGAGTGGCGGTCCCACAAAATGAAGAACTTTGACCCCCAACCATGGTTAGGCAGTATAGGACTCCAATGGGAGTCTTGGCCGAAAAAAAAAAGATTATAAGCGTTGTTGGTACAAGACAGATTAACCACTACCAAATGGTTAATGTTTCAAGTTTACATCTCATCCATCAAGACCTCAATGTTCCATAAGTTACTGATTTAGCCAGAACCAGATACCAATCCATCCATGATAAACTTATCTACTACCCAAACTCAGTTGTTTTTAACCTGGCTTTTCCTTCATAACCTAATTATTTTCCTAGGCGTCTGAAAAAAAGATGGCCTCGAGATCTTCTCCCCCTAGAAATGTTATTGGATTGTTGAATTCTTTCAATGATTAGATTCTCCATATGTTTGTATCATGTCACAACAGAAAATTAACTTGGTGTATTTTATATAGTTGTAAATAACAATAAATAATTTTTAAAAATACATCTTTTCCTGTATTCTGTTAGTAATGAATAACTGTTTAAGTTCTTAAAAGTTATATTCGTTTACCAAGGTAAACATCAATACGAACAAAATAAATTAGAAAATTTGAAAATATTTACTTGTAAGATGTAAAAGAAGGTGGCCTCCCGCAATTCACACATATGCCTAAGACCGATGTGCAGCACTAACGCCCCATGTGACCAGTATAGTAAGAAGACACTTGCTAGCTATAGCCCAAAGCAAACGTGAGAGAGCCATCTTTGTTTAAGCAAATATTTTCTTCACTTATTCTCTTGAATTTAAGGTGCAAGAGGCAATCCAGGAAGTAGCTCCCTGACTATGGACGAGATCATGAGAGAAGGGAACATAGGAAGAGAAAAGGATGCCGCCTTCATTCACCTAAGTGAGTTCACTTTAACTTCATGCACTACGACATATCAGATCTTCATGCAAGTTAACTATAGTATTTAACAGCTATTATTATAAACAGACTATCATTATAAACTATATAGTATAAACTATA
>NW_027116348.1:1409359-1454994 GCF_000696795.3 Halyomorpha halys | reverse complement strand
TTTAAAATATCGATATTTTAGTTCCGATATAATATCGATATAGATATTGCTATCCGATATCGATATCGATATCAATGTCGATATTTTTCTGTCGATATCCCATCCCTAGGCCAGCACCTGGCCCTCAGTTGGAAGTCCACTTCATACAATACTTTTTAAGAAAGCTTTTAATAAATATACTTTAATTAGGTATTGAGAAATATTAGCTTAGCTTAACTTGTATAGTGTTGTATACCACATGAAAGGAAACGAAATATACTATAAAGTGCCACACAATCCAAATCTTTAGCTAAATCAGGGATACTTCTACAGAATTTAGAAATTATCTCAGGACAATTTCATATTTTTCTGTATCTAAAACTGTATAACTTAAAAAAAAAATCTAAGATGGAACGATTCAAAACTGTGTTTAATTGACATGGATTGACCCAAATTTATAAAAGCCTTTTCATAATAATAAACGGGAAATAAAACTTAGAACTGTGCTAAGCGTCCTTCCATTTCAGTCGCTAGTAAATAAATAAATATTTCAATTCAAGTATCTTGATAACAGTGAAGTTTAGATCATCTATCCAATCAACCAACAAGGTTGTGTTAGGTTGACTTTAATTTAATTAGAAAGCGATGAAATATGAAGCCCCTAAATAAAGTTTTTTTGTAACATTACTATCACTATTTTTAATAAAATATATATATTTGTATGTATGTATATAATAATATTTAAGGGAGATCATTCATAAGAATTTTTTCAAACATGACTAACTTCATTAAATTCCAAAGCCGTAATGGAATTATGTCGTGGCTTAGCGTATAAACTACTCATAGTGAAAGCATTTATGAAGTTATAAATTGCACCATTTGACTACTGGTGTGAGATAAAAATAATTATTGTTATATGTGCCAGATTAGAAGTTCATACACGAATAGTTAAAACAGTAACTCTTGACGATAAGGCTTATCGCTAACGATATGTTGCGAAGTTAAGTTAGTAGTAAAAGTGAATCTCAAGAGGAATATTAATGATCAAAAATTAGATGTACAGTTATTACAAGCAAAGTTAATTCAAAATATCAGTTTACCACGATATCTCTGACAAAGAATCTCAGATACAGATTCAATTACTAGTGCCTGGAACATGTTAAGGAGAACGTAGAAGGGTTATTTTTGTAAATAACGGAAATAAATGTTTCTTGTAATTAAAGAATTGCATATCTCCTTATAGGTAAGTAGATCTATATTTTTTGATATATTGTTTTTTTACCCAGTGTCGAAAATATTGGCTCAATCAAAGCAACTAGAAATTTATTGAGGACAATTTCTTCCCAGTTAATTGTGTGTTGAACTTAACGTAAGCAAACAACGTTCAAGAACCGTTTATCAACATTTCTTTAAATAATAATTGCGACAGTTAGTACCAATCATGTTGCAACAGCTGCAGTTTTAATATGTCACCATAGATTTATCAGGTATGACTAATGAAATATATTAGGCTTTAGGCAAATTATTATTGGTATCTATTTTTATTGTTTATTTTATGTTTTAATTATTTATAAAAATCAAGTTTGAAACTTCAGCACTTTTGTTTTTATTTTTGAATTCAATTTATTATATTATGATTTATTATATAATGATTAATGATCTTTTTACTTATAGAATTAAACTGGATTTAGTGAATGACACAATTCTTCCTTATTAAAATACAATAATTTATTTCATATCATCAGCAACGTTTCGGGAGATTTCCCCCCCATCTTCAGGCTGCTAAAAAACAAATTCAACACAACCATAAACATGCGCTTACAACAACTCTAATATATCATATACACTCAAGAACTATTTATAAACTATTAACTTGATAACAAAAACCTATATATAACATATAATTTTCTCCTGTATTGTCATTCTTGCTAATATATAATAATATTATTGTCATTTAATGAATGAAACTTGTTACTAGTCATACATTTTAGGAGAATAATTGTTAATTTTAGCTTTCATTGTTTATCTTTGTGGTTATGGAGATAGGAGAAAATTATTTTATAATCTATATGGTTGTTATCATAATGGAATATAACCTTCAGGAAGGTAATTATTCTCCTAAAATGTATGACTAGTATTAAGTTTTATTCATTAAATGACATTAATATTATTATATATTAGCAAGAATGACAATAAAGGAGAAAATTATATGTTATGTGTAGGTTTTTGTTATCAAGTAAATAGTTTATAAATAGTTCTTGAGTGTAACTGATATATTAGAGTTGTTGTAAGCGCATGTTTATGGTTGTGTTGAATTTGTTTTTTAGCAGCCTGAAGATGGGGAGGAAATCTCCCGAAACGTTGCTGATGATATGAAATAAATTATTGTATTTTAATAAGGAAGAATTGTGTCATTCACTAAATCCAGTATGATTTATTATATTTATTGTGTAAATAAATGAAATAATTAAGTAATTAAATAAACGATTTTATGATAGAAAATAGGCACTCGAATGTTCATTATAATAGTTCTTAGGAGAGTAGATGTACAAGAATGAAATTACATATCATTTCATTTATTTAAATATAAGAAGATGGTCAGGGTTGAGGCCAAAAAAGAACAAATAGTTTTTAACTATTTAATGTCCGACGTTTCGCCCCACTTTGTAGGGCTTCATCAGGGCTGTTGATTGTCTATGTCTGTTTGACCTATTGCTTTGAGCAGCCCAAGTGGGGCAATGTTAGGCATTAAATAGTTAATAAAAATTTGTTCTTTTTTGGCCGCAACCCCGACCATCTTCTTATATTTAAACTTATATGGTCAACTATATATACATTTAATTTATTATTAGTCAATGAATATGTCCATTGTCTAGTTTCCTTCCTCGTTAGTACAGAATAGAATGTTTCCTACTTGTATAAAAAATAGAAATCAGAAAATCACTTGAATTTGCTTTTTATACATCAAGGAACAAACTTAATTCCCTTAAATTAAATTTTTTATATTAAATTTAATTCCCTTAAATTTAATTTAATGTAATAAAGTCTTTATGTCGGTATTATTGTGTCCCAACGAACAGTTAATCTAATTTTGATGAATTGTAAACTGTTTTTAGAGTTCTACAACTGGATAGTTTCTCTACATCCTCTATCATATCATTATGTCATAATGATCAAATTTACTTGTTGTATTTTTTAATACAGTTGTAAATATAAATAAATAAATTTAAAAAAAAATTTTTGATGAAATTTTCAAGGATTATCGGTAACTGATTTTATGAAATTCAGATAACTACTTACACTAAGGCATGCGAAAAAGTGTTTTCATCGATAATGCTATATTACAAAAACGGCTCTTTCAATTTAGTCAAAACCAATTTTAAATTGGATATACTCAAACGATAATGGTGCAGAGTGGTGTTACATTCTCTACTAAAGTCCCCTAAAGCTGGTAGAGATGTCACAATGTAACCCTAGTCTGTGATGAAATTGATAGAATAAGTAAAATAAAAAAAAAAAGAAAAGTAAGAAATACCACTATCAAAGCAAAGTAGGGATATCTTTTATTGTATATTTCATAATAAAAAAGGAAATTAATTTGTTTAAAAATACCCCAATACAAGAAATATGTGGTGTATATTTTTATGCTTTTTTTTTTTGTTTTACGATCATTGAATATATTATATCATATCATTGAAAGGTTTTCTTCAGCCCATAATTGAATTGGAAAATTGAAGGCTGTGACTTGTTTTCTAGACTTATGACACCATTTACAATGCTTTTAAGCAAAACATATCTAAATCACGTAGGAATCTAATTTTATCACCCTTTTTTACTTACCATGAATATAAAAAAAAATTATTAATTTTTTAAGGGAAAGTATTGTTATCGTGAAAAATTTCGATTTCCATTTTGTAATGGACATACACGCTTTGAGGTCCCCTGAGTCTAAATGTTTTCCAAAGGTTTGTGTGAGTGCCTATGGTTTATGAAATTACATATTTTAGGCCGGACACATTTTCGTGACAGCAACTTTTTTGTTATAATCGAATTAACCGGAAGTACCACTTTATAGAATCGATTTTTCTAACATTTTCATTTTTTCCCAAAACCACTCGAACGATTTTGATTTAATTAAACTCTGTGAATACAATAAGAAATTAAGTATTCTGTAATATTTAATAGGTTTTATTCCTATTCAAATAATCTACCAGAGCTTAAATGACGAGTTTTCAAAAAATCTTTTAAAAGAACCTTTAATTTTGTTAATTAAAAAAAAAGTGTAAATATTGTAGATAAGAGTGTAAATGTGACTAGAGATTATTTTATTTTTATTATTATTCTATTTTATTTATTTATTATTTCTTGCACATAGTTCGATTATTTCTATATTTTGTATATATTTAGAGGGAGATTTTATTTATTTTCTATGTATTTTTTTTTCATTTATTTATTTATTTTTATTCTTATGTTATTTTTATTTAGTATGTATTAATGTAGTATCTTATTATTGTCCATCAATATTGTGGTAGATTGTAATATTTATCAATAAATAATTTTTTAAAAATTAAGTAAATAGTTCTCATTGTTAGCAATAATAAACAAAAGATAAATAGTTCTCATTGTTAGCAATAATAAACAAAAGATAAATATAAAATATTTTAGAATTTTATGAATAATTAAAGAAAATAAAGAAAAAATTGGCTCATCTGATTCAAAAGGAAAGCCAAGAAATCAAAGGATCTTTCCTGATTGTAACGACTTAGTTGTATATTTCTGCTCCACACTTAATGATATTAATCATAATTATTCTTTTGTAATTTGTGAGATGAATTTCGCCTAATCATAGGGATATGTAAGGATGAATTTTAAGTGAAAAGTTCAGTTTGTATATTTTACCCTTAGGTCTAAGCAGAAATCTTTAATTTCACTGATGAGTTCCGTGCAAACGTGTTAGGAATAATAAAGGACCCAACCAAGAGTTAAGTACTGAATGCGAATAACGCACCACTGTTGCTTATACCTAAGTATAATGATAGACTGAATTTAAATTTATAATAATAATAAAACACAATGATTACAATATTTTATGTAATGTATGTAATATAACTGTATCAACGAAAATACTTCGTCGTACAACCTATCAGTCATTTCAGAACGGCATATTTTAATTGTGTGTGTTAATTTATTATTTTTCATATAGATAGTTTGATTATGTTCATCTTGTTCATTCTTTTGTTTGTATAGATTTTTCCGTTTTTTTTTTTAATTAGATTTTTATTTTATTTATTATTTTTTTATTTTATTTTATTTATTTATTTTATTTTATTTTAGTATGTATGAGATCATTCATCACTATTACCTATTGCCCACAACTATGTGGCAGATTGTAATATCTATCAATAAATAAATCTATCAAAAAAAATATTATTGTGTTAATTGTGATGTAAAGAGGTAAAGAGTTATAAACCCATAATAGTTGCTACCTATCACAAGGGAGTGTTTATCTCATTTTTAATAAGAGTTGTTTTATTCAGTTGATTGCAAGGAACAAATGAATAAATAATAGAAAATGAAAACTAAGCTGATTTCTAGATAATTTAATCATGCAGTTTATCATTAGTTTATTATAGTTATGATCACAAGGCTTTATTGGTCCACTTCAGCAAACAATTAACTAATGAGAAAATTTAATTATATTAATCAACAGAGAACTCACCTGAAGTTCTTAGTCCTCTGTCGACCCCAAGGGTTGAGCCCGAACGGAGACAACCACTCGTAGATTGCGACGGCTACAGCAGTCACATTGAGCGAGGTAAATATGGCTACCCATAATTCTGGCGAGAAGGGCAGGAGAAAGGCTAGCAGAGGGATGTCGGTTCGCTGGCTCGGCGCCGCCAGGAAGGAGACTCCAGAAAAGTAGTACGGTGCCGAAAAGTCTATAACTTCAGACCTGAAAACAAACAAAAGGATGTGTAAATAAAAAAAAAGAATACGTAGAACTAAATTAGAAACTTTTTAATTTCAAAGCACTATTTAGATGTAAGATTTTAAATTGATGAAAAGATTCCAGAGAAGGTACTCTTGTCGGAAGTTTGTATTAAGCCGCTCTTATACTGAATAGCAGAGTATATTAGTACAAGAACCGGGGTGAAAAAAGGCAGTTATTCGCCCCAATTTTTTAGTACTTGATTGATGAGTTTGCTTAGGTTTAGTAAGTTTAGGTAGAGGAACTAAAAAATTGCGGCTGTTTCAAAATGTAAAAAACAAATTTTCATTCGTTGCTCTATATCCTAAGAACTAATAACAACACTTGAAAACCTAAGAGAACATCATTTAAAGAAGAGTAAATTTGTTAAATCTTGAACCCTAATAGAGCTATTTATTATAGTTTCCGAGATATATCTTTTTGAATTGCAACATTTCATAAAGAATGCTCTGAAAAATCAGTAGTTGGTGAATTTATTTTGAGAAATCTATATCTCAAACATTACGACGTACAAATATCTTTTAGCACTCAAATTAAAGCCAGTTTAATGTACTATGAAGTAATTTATGATGCTTATCTTCGTAGGAGTAGTAGTTTTCATGATAATTTATGAAATAAATTCGCAAAATGTTGATTTCTGGTTGTTCAGACTAAAATTTTAATTTATGAAAAAATATATCTCAGGAACCATAAGATGCAACGATGTCTGCCAGCTCTCAAATTGAAGCTAGTAAAATGTACTCCAAAGTAGTCTATGACGTTTATCTTCGTAGGGGTAGTAGTATTTATGTTATTTTCAAACATTTTATAAAAACTGCTACAAATTGACATTTTGTGAATTTATTTTGGAAAACATGATATATAAACTACTACACTAACGAAGATAAACATTATAAACTACTTTATATTACATTCAAATAGCTTTAATTTTTAGTGCTAATAGACATCTGTACGTCAAATATTTATTGAGATATAGATTTCTTAAAATAAATTCACCAACTACTGATTTTTCAGTACTTTCTTTATGAAATGTTGCAATTTATAAAGCTATATCTCGGGAACTATTGAACGTTTATAACTTTATTAGGTCTAATACTGTAGAAAATTTACTCTACTTTAAATTATGCCGTTTTAGGTTTTCTAGTGTTGTTAGTAGTTTTAAAGATATTGAGCTCCGAATGAAAAATTATGTTTTGTTAACGTTTTAAAACTGCCGCCATTTTTACTCCCCCTACCTATACATGACCGACTTATCAATTTCGACTAGTAATTAAACATAGTTTTATTTAAAGTAATCAAAATTGGGGTGGAATAACTGACATTTTACTCTTCGGCTCTTGTACTATTATCACCTTGCTATTCAGCGAAATAGCGGCTTAATTTTAGTGCTAATATTTATTTTTGTTGTAATTTATTGTGTCAAAAACTATTATTCAATAATTAGCAAATATATTTAATAAAATAAATGTTTGTTTCTTTTTTCTTTTTTTTTTTTTTTACTTTTCTCTGATTGAGATTAACACTCAGTAAAGAATTTACTTGCTGCACGATTTAGGCTGTTGCTACGTTCGCCCAAGTCACATTCTAAGGTCATTTGCCATGTCTAATTGACAGACGCCAATAAACCCTCCCATCCATCTCTTGCCTCCTCTTCCCTCCTACGCTTAACCATTCCATCCTCCTCATTTTGTCGCTCTCATATATATATATTTGTAATTCATGGAACAAGGAATTGCATAACTGAAATTGATATTGCTTGGCACAATAAAACGCTAATCTCTAATAGAAGAGACACATGCGAGATAAATAACATAAAAAATCAGTGAAGACTAAAATGACTTTATTCTAATATATTTACAAGAACTACATGTTACTCAGTCTCTATCTTCTAACTTATATCTTACTTAGCTATCTAGTCTAGAAAATATATATGTACTCTGCAGAAGAGGGGATAGTAAGAATAAGGAAATAAGAGAAGGGGTTTTGACCAATCGGATAATTTTAGGAGACTAGGTGGGGGAGGTAGAGAGCCTATGAGATTTAAAAGTAAAGTATCTGAAGGGGGGGAGAAGGGGAAGGCCTGAATTGAACAGGGTGCCCCCTTTCCAAGAAATTGGAATGACCCAAGGACTCGTGAGAACTGACTTACATGTGTTAACCATAAAATAGTTAGATTGATGCAAGTCCATTGTGAGATGGCAGCTTGTACCTGCTGCATGTGTCAACCCTTGCTTTGTCTTTTACATTGGTATAGAATACCATAGAAAGGTCACTTCCTCTATGGTCAGTGTCTGTCGAAATGTGCCAGATGTCTATAGTTTATACTATATAGTTTATAATGATAGTCTATTTATAATAATAGCTGTTAAATAATATAGCGTTCGTTAACTTGCGTTTTAAGTAAAGATACGTGTCGACACGACATATCAGTTTAGTCTGCACACTCCTATACGAACTAATGATATGATTGAAGCATTAAAGCGGAAAATAATAGACTTCTGCACTGTACGGAAGATTATTGTAGAGCATGAGGATATCATATGTATCATCCCAAAACAAATCGGGACTACCTAAGAATTTTATCATCTAGGGTTTTGTTGAATTTTACCATGTTTCTTTTCTTACCACAAAACAGTATTTAACGTTACAGATAAAAATTTCAAATATTTTGTCGAACAAAAGAAGTTTTAATTCCGCTGGTGGGTTAAAATCAGTAACAAATGAGGTTAAGGGGTACAATCTAGATATCATGGTGCTACAAGAAGTTCGCTAGCCAGGGGAGAGAAGTACAACGGGGTAATTCATCAGCTTTATATAGATTTCCAGAAGGCTAACAATTCTATTGACCGCCAGAAGTTGTATAATATTCTGATTGAACAGGGAATACCAAAGAAGTTAGTAAATCTCGTACAGATGTCCATCACCGAAAAGTTTAATAACGCACTGATCGGTAATAATTATTTTGAGAAATTCCAGGCCCGGTCGGATTTAAAACAAGGTGATTCTTTATCACCTATCTTATTTAATCTAGCATTAGAATATCGAAAAGGGGTTAACTTTGGGTGGTAAAATACCGAGGCTTGGGTATGCTGATGATTTGGTATTATTGGGGAAGGATAAAGAAACTATAAAACTAAATAGAACCACGTTAATGAATACAAATAATACAAAATACGTGGCTAGCAGTAAAAATATGTATAGAAATCGGTGATACAGATATAGGAGAAAATACGGTTGAACAGGTAGATAGTTTTAAATATTAAGGTTCTATGGTAACTAGAAAAAACGAAACAGATGAGGAAATAAAAGCTAGGTTAAAGGCGGGAAATACTTGTTATTTTACAATTTCAAAACTAATCATCTCGCGCCTTCTACTAAAGGATGAATAGCGCCTTAAGGTTTTCTATAATAAAGTATTACGAAACATATTTGGACCGAAAAAGGATGAGTCAACGGGAGAATTTAGAAAATTACACAACGCTGAATTAAGGGACCTAAACCTGGTAAATATAATTCAAGTTATAGCATTGCGGCGTATAAGATAGGGGTGTAAATTTGTAGGGCTTAGTAACGAGCGGATCCCTAAAATATTAATAAACACTGAACCGACGGGTAAACGTCCGAGGGGTAGACCGAAATGTAGATGGGAGGATTGCGTTAAAGCTGATTTAGTGGAATTGGGTTTGGAGGGACATCACTGGAAGGATGTACGCAGATAGCGTTTAGTGGTATCGGTATCGAACCTTCGGATTCGTTAGGCCTTCATTATTATTATTTTTTTCGAAATAAGAAATTAGCTCCTGCCTCATATCTAGAACAATAACACCGGTTAACACGAATTTTGTGTCAGTGTTCTTTATGTCAATATTCTATGCCTCCCGGTTCCCTACTAAAAGAAAAAAAAGTCTATTGCCAGATAAAGTGCATTTGTTGTGAGTTTTTAGGGCATTTTAGGCGAGTTTCGTAAATTGAAAGATTTATTATTCTTTCAATTTACGAAACTCGCGTTATAAGATCACGATTATAGGATTATAAGAAAATCCCAGGAACAATTCCCAGTTAAAATTAAATATATTTCGATTTTAATCTACAATTATAATGTAATAAAATAACAATTCAAAACTAATGTACATTTTGATAAAAATAATGATTATTATTTTTATATATTTTAAAATTTTCAATACATTCGTCTCATTATGTGTTCCGCGAAGCTTGATTTCTTTATGCTCTAAATCAAAGTCAATATTTTTGGAGATTTTCATTTTATTTATCTTTATTAGTTAGTATTATACTTTAGTAGTATAGTTTGTTTATTATGAGAAAGAAGATATTACTGTTACTACTTTTAATCAAGAAATATAATGACTGAGACTAATAAATTATTATCCTATAAATCATTTAAAGATGACATCAGTGCCTACATAAATAAATTTATCACCAGATTCATTTTATTTTTTTCAATAAATTTGATTGGTTAGAGTTATCAAAAACAAGAATTTAGGGAAAACCCTTCGAGGAAGAACTTGTAGATAACAAAAGTTTCGACACGTTATTAACTTGATTAAAAAAAAAAAAAAAAAAATCAATTCAACACGAGGAGGCCCCTCACCTCCGGACTCAAAATAGCTCCTGAATGGATAGCTCATATGTAAAATTAAATATAACAGGTAACCTTAAAATACCAAAGGTAGTAAAAGGTAAGACACAACACAAATTACTTTTCTTTCTTACACAGTAATCCACTACTAATTCACATTTTATTTCTGTTTTTAGAGGGTTCGGGGGAAAAAAAAATTAACTTGATTATATCGAACTAATTCACAGTGTAGCGATCATTAGACAAATATTTCTATTTTGTTTTTACATATCTAACCTTAGAAATATAATATAAGCCCACTAGTAACAATAAGAAACTATTCTATGGATTATAATCGTATAAAAATAATAGACGATGTGCTAAGCTAGGTTAACTAACATAGTTGTGCTATAATTAACAAAGGTTTTTTCGAAATTAGTTTCGAAATAATTTGGTTTATTCTCCGTGGTTACAGATATAGCTGTCCATTATTGAGCAATTTGAAAGGAATAATATAAAAACTTTTCCTTTTTCAGGTAGTAATTGATTAGAGGTAAGTATTTTCTTATTATTTATTATAAAGTATTTTCCATTATTCCTTTTCATTTTTTTTTAAGATCATAACTTTGAAAGACCATAACTAAAAAAGCTCTCTAAACTTCTTTTAAGTGTTTTTAAAGCATAAAATTACCTCAGTTATAATGTTTTGCGGGTAATTTAATTTTGCTATTCAATGTGATTGCTATTTCATAATTGCTATTTGATCTGAAAAAAGTAAATCAAGAAATTATACTCAAATATACTATATAATTGGGGTTTTTAAAAGAAAATTAACAACGGCATGTATTAGGTGTTTTCTATTTGTTAGTGAAAAAAATAAAAGCTCCAAAACATGTTCTTTTTTCTATTTTCGGCGTGAAAGCATCAGCTGGCTAGATTTACAAACATTAATTATTCTACTTTTTTAAAATTTATTTTTATTAAATTTAAAATTATTGTAAGAAGATAGTTGTGGTGGTGGTCAATAAAGGTATCAAAATAGTTTTCTAACCTACAATCTACTTCATACGGTCAACTATCTTCTTCCAATTTAAAATTATAATTACATATGCTAATTAAAAAAAAACTGCACTGCTACCACCCATGAAGGGACAGGGTGAAAGTACTTTGTATAGAAGTGTTATTGCTAGACCAACGGTTGTGCATGGAGCTGATTTAACCAGAATCACCCTAGACCACCAGATTTTTTCCAATTTAGGGTAACCGACAAAGGTTGCCTTAGGGCTGATTGGATGGAATAAATAATTATCTTTCACAACCAGATTTTGTTTTTATTATTATTCTAAGGCATCAACCACTTCGAGGTCATGATTGCCTTGACTTCAGAAATTTCTATTAGACATTATTTCCTTAATATCCGAATTTTTTATTAGTCATTTTTGCCTTAATTTCTGAAATGAAAAGTATAACTTTTGAAAAATGGGAACTTGTGGTAAAATTTTATGGTAAAGTTTTTGAGTGATTTAGAAATTGTAATAGTTTATTTACAGTCTGTTTGTTATCCAGGATATTTGAATGAAGATTTGCTGGTAATTCATACAAAGATTTGAGAGAGTCGCATTTAGTTAAGATGTGTTTTACGGTAAGTCACGTTTCGCAAGTCAGGCATACAAGTGGAGAATCAAAGAACAAGTGGAGAATGCGGGTCATAAACTAACCGTGGCTCAGGCGTGTATGACCTATTCGAAGGCGCGTCATAATCACCTCCTCAGGTTTAGATCAGGGCCAAGGAGATAGATGCACAGTGCATTTATGTTCTCTTCGAGGAGTGCTCTAACCCCACAGGGTTGACTTATGGCTATAGTGACAGTAATGATTATCTGTCACCGTGTCCACTTTTGTTTTTCCTCATTCATTCTGATGTTATTGTGTTAACAAAATGCTCTTTATCTTGTATAATCGAAATCAAACAGCTGCCAGCAGTTAATAAATTCATTTGATAAGTAATTACATAAAATAATATAAGAAGAAAACATGAACCGTCAGATATTAATAAAAAGTGATAACCATTGTTTTAACAGTTCAACTACAAAGACTGATCCTGCGTCGGAAAAGAGTGACAAATACTTATAATTACCAATAACTTCTTTGTAACGGTCTTTAGATTTTATAGCCGATTTACTTTTTGAGTTTTGTCTAATCGCTCCGAACCGTAGTCGTGAAAGTGACTGAAAGGAATACAGATGAGCTGGCTCCGATCTTCTCGACAAGAGCGAAGTTCTCCAACACAGTCCCAGGGCTCATGAATTCCTGACTCGTTCTGATGCTTTTTGTCGCTTACATTTCACTCTAGCTTTTCAGTTCGCTTCACTTTCCAGCAAAGCTGTTTCATAAGCCTTTTTATCGGTTTACTTAGGATAGTGGAATTTTCGTTCTATCTTTCATCACAGCTAAAATTTAATATATTAATTTTAGAAATAATTAAGTATCCTGATTGCCTCAGATTTTTATAATATATATATTTGATTTAAACCTTTTTAACTTTTTTAATAGGCTTGAAGTTACCATATTTACTTGCGGGACTATTTTTGTTAATCACTAAATCAAAGATAGTTTCAGTAAACCCAACTGGCTAAAACTAGTGAGAAAATCATTTAAAAAAAGGCAATCCTTTGTTTTATGCAGTTTGTCCGTGCAGTTTATATGATTTGAAGCGGGCTATTTATATGCTTAAAGCTTGAGTCTCTTCTTGGCATGATTGTCGGAAGTAAGGTGACGATCTAGAGTCACACCAGGGTAGAGGATGGAGTTGGAGATTTTTCAACCCTGTTCGTCAACTACGAAACTCTGAATTAAGCAGCTCTTTTAGCCTTTTTGGAAAGACATTACTGTGAGATGGCAACACTGCGTGGGCAACACTGACAAGCGAGAGCAGAGAGAAGGTTTTTTTTTTTTTTTTCGGGGACAGTGATAATAAAAGTGAGAGTGCGTATATTTATCCTAGTTTGCTGATAGTTATATTAGTCATGATTTTGACTTCTGAGTTGTGAGGGACTCTTTCTTTTATTATTGAGATTATTCTCTAACCTATATGTAAGTGTTTAAGCTAATATAATATTGAGATATATGGTATTGTTTATTCTTCATCTCTTTTATTTACTCCACAATTAAAAAGAGGCTATAGCCCCTACAATTAATATAGCGTCAGTTTTAGCCAGGTTAACCCTTATTCCATCTTTGTTCACTGCAGCTACGATGGTGGCAGAAGCTTCCTAGGCAAGGGCGAGAGACCTTTAGATCTGGAGCTAGAAGCATAGACTCTAAGATCATCTGGATAGGCTGCAACCACTAAACCCTCAAGGAGCTACGGTCATATATTACTTTTGAAATATTTGCTTAAAACGGGAGTAGAGACTTTAAGATAGTTAAACGAGCAATATTTAAAAAACACCTAAATTAGGAAAACAGTAGGGTAATGTATATTTTAATTACTTTTAGAAGTATAGTTTAATTACCTACTGATTGTGAAAAAATTACATTAAAATTTCGAACCGTTAGTCTCCAAGAGATCTGTTCGAGAATATTTCACACAGAAGTTATTGAAACTCTATTTAGTTTCAAACTAAGCGGCCGGGATACTAAGTCGCTACTTAACCGCAATCAAGAGTTCCCTTGAACTTTTGCAGCTAATAAGAAAGGCGATTTAACACTTGCATTTAACTATCATCACGATCAGTCTTCATTATAAATATCAATTAATTTTCAGCAAGTTTAGGCCATTAAAATGTTTGTAAGTAAGTTGTAATAGGCCGAATACCCTTATAGAAATCATTGCCACCGTACTTGTTGCACTTTAGGTAGATGCACGCACTTGATTAAAGACTTTTGGATTTTGTGTACGAGACCAGATCCAAATTTCATAAATTAGTAACTTGTCCACTGGAAGAAGGAGATTTTATAAAAAAATATTAATCAGCAGTACTTTTTTAATAATAAAATAAAACACACATAGGAATTTATGGTTATTACCATTATCATTGCTTTAATCAGATCAGAACTGTTGAATTCGGTATGGTACGCTCGCTCAAGATAGAACAGGAACACAGCCACCCCCAACAGATTGTTTTTAGTTGAGGTCTGGACCAAAGCATAGCAGGCAGGATTCCTTATCAGTGCAAATATATAGCTGTAATATATTTGACGCTGATCTAGAAACGGATTCAAATCCCTGAAGTAAACGAGTTTGTTTATCTCTTAAATGAGTGTCACATGCGAAATTCGACGGTTTAGTCAAAGCAATGAACAGTTTAATAACCAATATTATTCCTACCGAATCTTTTATTATTACCAGAATTTCAGGGTTAAAATGATAGATAATATCTGGCATAAATATGATAATGACTGGCATAAATGTAAAATATCAAGATTTGATAAGTGTCTGATTCCAATCAAAATCATCATACCGATAGATTACTTTACAGTGGTGCTAAGTACATTTCCAATAACTTTATAAAAAAAAAATTAAAGATTCTCTCTTTTAGGTAAATTACAACTTATCAATTAATTTTTTGACTGAGCAAATTTATGTATAAAATCTAAATCTTTTCAGAAAAAAAAATGAAAAAATTTTCTAAAAAAGAACCTTTAATTGTATTTTTCATGAAGTTGGTGAAAATGTAATTAGCGTCACTGTGGAATAAGCCATTGATATGGAACTTTAAGGTCATTATTTGCAAGTTTGTGTATTTAATAATAAAAAGCGGGCTGTCAGATGGTTAGGCATAGGTCTATCATTCTTAGATCTGCGGGCGGCGCCGGTTCGAATTCTGCCTGGATTGTGTTGTTTCATTATGTGGCGGTCCCACAAAATGAAAAACTTGACCTACCACCATGGTTAGCATAGGTTGGTCACCTGTAGATAACTAGGAAAACATCACCTTCGCTGTGGATTGCCTTAAAAAAATAAATAAATAAAAAATTATAATAAAAACATGCATTTAATATTTTACCTAGGAGTTTAAATTTCATGGATTATAAAAGGGAAAAAAAGTGTTGCAACTTAATACCATGTCCAATTTTCATACTGTTTAAATAGACTGTTGAGAATCATAATAGCGTAAGTACGAAAACTATAT
The DNA here is from genome assembly GCF_000696795.3 of Halyomorpha halys. Taxonomy (NCBI): domain Eukaryota; kingdom Metazoa; phylum Arthropoda; class Insecta; order Hemiptera; family Pentatomidae; genus Halyomorpha; species Halyomorpha halys. Next base: position 1,439,315 of record NW_027116348.1, on the reverse strand, counting down.
GGAAAAACTAGAAATATCAACGTTTACAAAACTATAAAATATTCGACCAAAACTAACATATACTACTTCTCTTAAATGAACGTTAATACTGTTTTCCTGCTGAATGTCGCACTCTACATGCTAAATAAAAATCTATGTGGAAGACACCTCGAAAATCGATTTTTGATAGCTTCACCACTGTCAATCTTAGCAGGTGATATATATACTTGTCGGTATAAAATGTAACATACTCTACATATACTTAAATAAATACATATACTTACATAAAAGTCGTTTCAAAATTGTACATAGCTTTCAACAGAACCACATAACATTAGCATTACATATCTCTACCTTTGGCTATTATAAACATGCCAAAAAGACTCACTCTTTCCTGAAAAATAAATATTTCTATTCTTTAAGCTTTCTAAGAGTTATTGTAGAAAGAAAATGAGAAAAAATAAAATATTTTACGAAACAACCCACAGGATGTCAAGCTGATTAAGTCCATAGAAGCATCAGCTCCCATTTTTCAATAGTTATACATTTTTATTCAGAAATGAAGACAATGTCGGATATTAAGAAAATAAAGTCTAAAAAAAATTACGGAAATTAAGACAATAATGACCCCGAAGTGGTTGATGCCATAAAATAATAATAAAAGCACGCGATCTTCAAATAGTAATAATTGTTAAATAAAAAGGAATATTCTGATGGAACTTTTTTGTTCATCCGTTCTTGTGGAGATTAAGTCTATTCAACTCAAAGGCGCAGACTTCGATAATAGGTGCTGAACTAAAACAATACAAGGTTGACGAAGTAAATCAAGTGGTAGCTAAGTTTAATTACTTTGGAAATATCGAAATAGGTCAAATGCTCGAAGACTAACTTTTAAGATAATGAATAAAGTTCGGCTTGAAAACAATGTATCAAAATAATTCCCGAGAGAGTATGTTCCTTACCTCTGCATTACTCTGAAGGAATTAAGAACCGAATCATAAACGTAATATAGTGACATATAAGATAAAAATATCTATGAATTACTATGGTCTCGCTAATTTAAGGTGAAACTAAATATTATCCACCGGTTTTTTTTGAAGGATTATAATTTTAATAAAAACTTAACAAACCCGAAGGTTCAATGCTGATACCACTAATGGTAGAATGGATGATGGCTTGCTTAGGTGAACCCGTATACACCACCACCATTTTACATACACCATCAATCAGTTATATGGAGAGTTGACACTTAAGTTATTCATATAAATTTTTTTTTTTTTTAATTATTTATTTAATGCAATTTACAACTGTACAAAATAATACTATAGGTAAATAAGTTGTATGTTTCATATACACTTGAAAATCTTGGGAAGGAACCACCCATTGGTGGAACTTTAAAGATTAATTTAAATTAGAAGGTCCCGTGGCCATCTTCTTTTCAGACGCCTCGGAGGATTATCAGGGATTGTTAAGGATGAAAGATTAAGAATTAATGGGTTAGGTTGGTTAAGGAGTTTGGAATGAAAAGACCCATATCTGTTTTGGGTTAAATCTGCAACGAATGGGATGTTAAGGTCTTTATGAATGAGTTTATTTGTGACGTAATAAGGAGCATCTAGGATTTTACGTAGGATTTTGGATTGAAAGGATTGGATGGTTTGGTTGAGCCCCAGAGCTCAATTCCATATGTCCAAATTGGTCTGATTATCGTAGTGTATACTAATTTTTTGTAGTGAATAGGAAGTTTAGAGCGTTTGTCAAGTAAGTGTTGTAGCAATCGGAATCTACGAGCAGTTTCTTGTCGTTTCAGTCTTGTGTGTGGATTCCAAGTAAGTCTCTTGTCAAGATGGAGTCCTAAGTATCGAATCTGTTCAAGAGGCCATATAAAATATCAGAATACTAATATGTTGTAATATATTTCTAGTTACATAATACATCTCGGAATGTTTTACCTGAGAATTATTATATTTTCAGAACTTCATGGCAGTGAGATTTCCAATATATAATTTTCGTTATGCATGATAATAATAGAAAGTTTTTATTTTAAGTTGCCAACGTCCTTCGATATCACGTATTTTACCATCAATAGGTAAAATTCACGTGTAAAAACTAAATTGTTTTACACAGTTGAAATTACTTAAACGCGATTTAAAATCAATTGTTAACCCTTTATACGTCACTGGTTTACTTGTTGTGCCGGAGCGAATTTCGTAAATTTTATTGGAATCTAACAGCGGAATAATAATATAATTAAAAAGGCTTAGCTAAAACGAAGGTTCGACGCCGATACCACCGATCGATCCCTACATATTATCAATCCAGTGATGCCCCTCCAGACCCAAATCTACTCAATCCTCCCACCTACATTTTAGTTTATCCCTTGGACGTTTATCCGTCGGTCCAGTAGTTATTAACATTTTAGGAATCATACGCAGTCCCAAGCCTATCTTATACGCCGCAATGGTATAAACTGAATTATATTTACGTGGTCCTTTATATGGACTAGGATGGTTAAAATAAATGGGTGGAATGTATAAGATGCAGCAACAAGTGGACTGAATAGGATTCAATTAAAGGGTATATAACCGAATTGATTTTATATATAAAGAGAGATTACTATGTACATATAGATAAAAATAATACAAACAATTAAAGTTAGTGGCCAATAAAATAATATAGAGCGAGATGGCAATTCTCTTCTGATATTATTGAAATGTCTATTGTATAGTCGAATTAAACTGAAATGGAGCTAATATTGATTTTGAGTCATGCTCGTTTAAATCATTGTGTCTTATGCGCTGAGGATAATCGATTATTATCATACACTTCTTTTTAGGACAAAATATTTTTTTCCCTGTTAAGCCATATCCATAAATCTTTTTAGTTGACAAATTATCACTAACAACCCTCTTGAGGTAAAATCCTAAAATATTAGCAATGCTGAACCGTTTGCATCACTCTAAAAAATTAGGTACCGTAGTAGGAAGAGAAAATATTTAGATCAAGTCTATTCCTAGTTCCTAGAAACACTTAACCAGAACTTTCTTTATAATTTTTATAATATTCTTTATAATTTAATTTATAATTTTTATATTTTAAAAATTTATTACCGAAATTCATGGCTATTTGGTATCAAAACATCGTAAATATGTTTGAGGAAAATGCGGGATGATTGACTGGGTATATATTTATATAGTAAAGGAAAAATTTCTAATATACAAGGTTTTTGAATAAACTAATTTACTTCAATACCGAGAGACTGTAGGGGCTATATAATGGTAACATGCGAATGAATTAATTTGTGTAGCACGCTGTTTTGATGTTTTTGTTTAAATAATTAGGAACTAATGACGAAGACATGATGATTTTTGCCCTGGCTTTTTAATTAACTTTTTTTTTTTTGGAATTTTGCTACAGTGAATTAGATTATTGAAAATATGTTGTTGTTACTCACAGCAATCTTTCTTTTCTTTTTTATATTTTTTGTGATGTTGCCGTTATATTATTTAAATTTAAATTTTTTCAGAAATTAGAATATAAAATTCGACTGAGCACCTGTATAAAACTTTTTTTTCTGAATAAAACGCGATCTTAGCTTATAATTTCTTAAACTACAAAGCCTATATTTAGGATTTTTGGTTGTTTAATTACAAAAATATTCATAAAGCTTTATTTGAACTATTATTTTTAATTGAACTTTAAATAAAGAAAAAAGATTGCACCCATTCTCACTCCAAGACCTAAAATAAATCATAGAAGAGAAATAACAAATGACACAATTGTTTATAAATATTGCTAAATTATTTTACAACAAAGTTAAAAAAGATAGGAATTTTTCATAAAAATTACCAGATTTCAGAAAAAGAAATGTATTTAGGACCATGAGGAAGTTGGGTAAGCAGATTTGTGAGGGAAAGTAATTGGGCTACTTATTTCTTCCCCCTCGCCGTTGTCACAACTTAATATTTCTCTAGCTGTACATTTTTCAGACCTGGTTTCTGGGAACGGTAACAATATTATAACAGTCTTTGATAGAATACAAAATACAAGTATTCCCATTACAACCACACAAACGTTCTCGGACGTTCACCCATAACACGTTAGGCAGAATCGCCTCTTGATGTGTAAAAAATTCGTCTTATTTAACTTACCAGAGTACTGTACGAATATTATTTAATGTATTTTTTAAATAAGTATTAGATATGAATAAAAAAAAGTATTTTTTGTAAAAAATATTTTTATTATCTTTATTGGAATTTAAAACTGTACATAATTATACATTTAGTAAATTTGATATATGTTATTATGGAGTGATACAGGCGTGTAGATAAACTACCCATTAGCAGCACTCTAGTGAAGTTTTTACATTAGCAGGTCTCGCGGCCATCTTCTTTTCAGGGGCCTCGGATGATTGTCAAGAATGGAAGAGGAAGCAAGATTGGAAACTAGTGGGTTTGGATGATTAGGGGGTTTATAATAAAAGTTATGATACCTGGTTCGGGCTAGATCGGTTATATATGGAACGTTATGGTCTTTATGTGTGATTTTATTTGTGACAATGTAAGGAGCATTGAGGATTTTACGAAGGATTTTGGATTGTAAGGATTGGATAGGAGAGGAATTCGAAGGTTTAGCGGAGCCCCTAAGCTCAACTCCGTATGTCTAGATTGGCCTTATTACAGTAATGTAAATCAGTCTTTTGTAATGAATTAAAAGTTTAGACCTTTTGTCTATTCAGTGCAGTAATAGTCGAAATCGACGTGCAGTTCTGTCTTTTCAGTATTGTGTGAGGATTTCAGGTTAGTCGTTTGTCCAGATGTAGTCCAAGGTAACGAATCTGTTCGACAAGGGTAAGATCAGCATTGTTAAATGAGACTATAGGGCAGACGATAGGTTTTTTTCGACGAAGAGTAAAGGTGGTTTTATGGGATTTATTTTAATCCTCCAATTACGACACCATTCTTCACATGGGATTGGAAAAAAAAATTCCAATAATGTCTATACCAAAGTCAATAGTAACCCCTTGATGGTTCTATGACTATCCATTTCCATCCATCATTCCATTTGTCCAATGACCAAAATGGTGGTCTATTAAATGTCTGATAAGAATTCTGAAAATAAAGAACTTCAATATCCAAAACGGAAGATTTGGCAAGAAATAATTGGATGATTTTAAAAATACAAGGTTCGGAGAAATAAGTTTACTTATTATAGCTTAGTGGGATGGTAACATATCAATCGATATTTTTCAGATGTAGAGTAAAAAAAATATTTTCGATTGTATTAAATTGATGTAAATGTATACAAAATCAGAAATACCTTCTAATGCAGTAGGCTAAAAAATGTATATATAAAAAAGAAAGTCGTTTGTAACGTCTAAGAAAACTTTTAAATACGATTTTTTTTTCGTAAAAATATTTTCAGTTTCACACAATTCCTAATTGTTTAGTATCTTCTCGATTAGTTGAATACATTCCTTAGAGCGAAAATTGTAATAGATCCCATAATTTATTTTGGAATACCTTAAGGAAATATAACATCTTTCTTTGACATTAGCTGAAGTGTTTTATAATGATGAAATAGCAGCCATCAATCGGGGTTCCGAGATTTAATAAATAGCAATTTGCTTATATTATCGATATAAGCTTCTTTTCAATAAGTAAAGACTGAATCAACTCTTCAGGAAATGTATAGGATTCAATTGATGAATTCATGAACTAAGAATTTTAAAAGTTCTACTCATTGTCAATGCAATTATTGAACAAGGTTAGATCTAGACAAATCTAATTAATAGATCATGTTAGAGGTAGCTCATCTCTCTCTCTCTCTCATGTATCAATAAAAAAAAAATCGCAATCTTAAATACAACTCTGATAAAATAAAAAACAAAGTTCATTTCGTTATTGTATATTTCGTTGTTTATAATATAGGTCATTGTATTTTATAAAACCCGGTTAATTATTAAATCAAAGTTACATAATTTCTATCTTTGGTCATTTGAGCCTTTCAATTTATAGAATGACTAACTTCTCAGACAGTCTTTTTTATTCCAACTGAATGATTTAAAATCAATGTTACTTCTTAAGAGAATTTATATTATTAATTCAGTTCAGTTTGAGTAGAAAAAACTTTAGAAAAATATCAATAATCACGACAAGGGGATTACTCCCTTGTCGTGATTATTGATATTTTATGTATTTATTTAATATTAGATCGGCCTGGTGGGCCTTACATGGTTAATGTATGATGTACATTTTTTTTTTAACATTTGATTATGGGGGAATAGTTTCATACCAACGACACTCCTAATTATGTGCAATATTATAAATTTAAAAACATTAAATAAAGTAAATAGATTAAAATAATAATTCTTAATAAAATATTAAAGTAAAGTTAATATCAATAACAACAATGACTTTTATGGATTTAACAAAATAATTAATTGACTTCTAATGGAAAAAAAGAAAGTGAATTTAAGAAAAGATGAAGAGAAGAATAAAATAAATTAAGATAAAATAAAATTTTAGAGTGACAATAACAGAACTGATAAATATAGAATGATAACAGGGTGTTCTGCAGCAGCCTGGGCTTCAGGCTTCGGGTTGTGGTTGGGTTTCCCAAGTTATAGGTCACTGGTCTTTTAACTGTAACTGGGAGTAGAACTTCATGAACCTTTTTTTGATGTAATCCTCTATTGTCTCTATTTGCAATTCCTGATGCAATTGGGTGTTTAGGAAAATAATTTAAATTAGTAAAATGCAGCGACTGTTACCGATACTTCATTCAGTTTAGAGCGTTTGAAAAATTGAATTAAGACCTTAAAAGTTACGTTATCAGATGCAAATGGGTTTGACAAATTACGTAAATTAGAGAGTTTCAAGTTTTATTTATTCATCAGATCCTTCATTGGATTTCAACTTACATAAATAATTTATACTTCCAGTAAAATTATCTACGCATAATGACTCAAACCATATTGTTTCTAAGAATAAAGAAAGCTTTAGAAGAAGAAGATTAAAAAAATTGTAAAAAAAAAAATTACAAAGTATGTTAAGAAGAGTAGGGAATGCATATCTCAATCCCACTCAGAAAATTACAAGATTTAAAAATTTTAATATTGATAGGTAAAAGATATTTAAAAAAGGATAAGATTGGGTTATTAGTTGGATAATGTTGAGCAAATCCTGCTTCATGCAGTATATCACTTCATTTCTTTGATATATTTCATCTATTCATTCATCAACTAATTAAAATTAATGGGTCTAGCAATTAAAAAAAAAATAATATTAGATATTGTAATGTAAAAATATTGTATTTATTTTTGTTTAAGTTTATTAAATAAATTTTTGTGTAATGTACTTATTTAATTAACTCATAAAAAACTTTGTACCAATTTTCAAAGTGAATATAATTATAAAATAAAATTATTAAATTCAATATAATTATTGTATTGTTTTTAAAAATAATATTCAATGACAATTGAACGTTGAATAAATAGTTAAGATGATAATAGAAATGCACCATTTAACTATCGCTGGGGCCCAGTATAAACCATTATTTATTCTATCCAGTCAACCTTGTGGGTTCCTAATTCATAACCAAACCCAATAATGTGGATTCTCTTAATTAGGGTGAAAAGGCTGGTGTTCTTGAACAAATCTCTTCATTGTTCAAGGAACAATACTTCCTTACAACGGACTGAACGCCAGACTGCTGTGTCACAGTTTTTTGTTTTGTTTTGTGATTTTATAGTATTAACAACAATTTACTTTTCATTTTTTGTTATAATTATTTTTCATATTCGTTTGTTTATATTGTTTAATATTCATTTATATTCCAGGCAAAAGGATTTTTTTAAAAATCAGTTGCATCACATATCACTTAGCTTTTCTTGAAAGAAGTCTTTTTATATCCTGATGACCTTAATGTATTAATTAAATAAATTAAAAATCTCAAAATTGACGTCTTAAAACTCTTATATATTTTATCAACACATTTGAGTTTAAAGTTTCCTGAATAGAATTTTCCTTATTCAGAAAACAAAAAGTATATGAGAAGAATTAGTTGAACTATTGTACAAGTTATCTTTTAAGCACAATCCTTTGAAGCTAAGCTCTGTATTTGGTATGTCAAGCATCGTTACAATTCTGCGTTGATTTTCATAAAAAGAAAAAAAATAACAAATCAAGTGAGAGATATATGAATAAAATATATAAGCGAATTTAAAACAGTGAGAATGAAAATGTGTGTGAGAGAGAATTATGGTATGGTTTGGGAACGGATAATGTGGCAATTATCCATTCATCGGATTACATGGCAATAAGCAGATTGAGTTCATTCTAGTCTAAACATCGTTGTAGCTTTAGGTTCACATCAATATAAATTCCGAAACCAATGCCAGAGGTAAAAGATTAGCAGTATTTTGTCTTCGAATTTATCCTCTTTCAGTCATTATTACACAATTAATTTGTGATGTTAACACACAGTTAATTTTGTTAATAAAATAAACAGTATATTATTCTTCATTTGTCAATCACTCAAGCGTGGATTTCGCACTCACGTGTATTTTAGTAATTTGGCAATTAGGGAGTGTAATGTTTGACATGACCTGGGCGGGAGAGTTACATGCAGGACCTGTGCCAGAAAATAAATATAATTACCACAAATTATTAAACGAAAGTTTATCACTTCCTAACAGTTATAAAAATATTAGTAACAAGTATATATACATATATTTTTATCTGCCTTTGGTTTAATAATTCTAAATTATCTTTTTCCTCTGTCTTCATCAATAGTTAAGAATTGGGCGTAAAAGAACTTTCTAAATAATACCCTACTAACCAGCATACAATTTGAAAAGAAATGGCAGATGGCTATGTTGAGTTCCATTGGAATTATATTGTTTTTCTAAGGTTCTAAATAGGATTTATATTCTAGAATCATTTTAATTTTTTCTATCATCACAGTATTCATCTTATTTTATAAGCTATATCTCACTTTTGGAAACTGTTAATTGGAAACTTTTACAATTTATTTTCAGTTTGACAACCCAAAAATATTTTAAGCAAATAATTCCAGATCTGTAAGTGTTTAAAAAAATGTACTGTATCATTGAAAGAATACGTAAAAATGCGCATTCGGCAGAAAATATTTCTGGTAGTGAATTCTTTAGACCCATAAATAGAACCATTCGAGTTGATTTGTTTACGTAAGCAATTTATATTTCTTATCTCACCAGTTACTTCCCTTGTGCGCGCTCATTACCGCGTAGCTGAGCCTCCTACGGATGAAGGGTGTGAGGTTGGTCGATGTAAATTCCTTTAAAGTTAAGTCCGATTTACTTGCTGACCAAATATGAGAGCGCTCCCCCTAGGTTTGCAGGAGACTGGAGTCTAATCTACCCGCGTATTTTTTAATCATGGATCCACCTGAAGTAAAACGTTCACTATCCGGAGGCTAACTAGTCCCCCGTTCAGTTCTCTGGGAGGAGATTGCTTCAGGTGATTTACAGCACAATTTAAAAATTAGAAATTTATGTGTAGGGACGTGGAACGCAAGAAGCTTAAAGTTCGCTAGTGGGTTAAAAGCGGTAGAAAACAAAATTAATGGATACAATTTAGATATTATGGCGCTGCAAGAGGTACCGTGACTAGGAGAGGGCTCTTCATGGAAAAGGAAGAACACTGTTTGTTATGGAGGTAGTAGTAAGTATTTTTTAGATATTGGGTTTCTGATAAGGAATAGATTGCTTTCCGCGTTGATGGATGTAAAGTTGTATAGTGATAGGATATCGATGGCAATATTTCAGAGACATTGGCTTAAAATCGCGCTGATAAACCTTTATTCTTCGGCTGAAGATAGAGATGAAGAGATTAACTGACAATTATTTGATAAATCGGAGGGGTTTTACGATAAATTCACAAATATACCTGGACATCACCGGATTCACGAACCTTAAATAAAATCATGTCTTGGTTCTATATAGATGGTAAATAGGGGTGGACCAGCCTGGCAACTGCAGGAGGCACCCGGACGGATGCGGACCAAAAGAACCTACAGGACTGATGCAGTGGACAAGGTGCGACCCCATAAGTAAGGTGCTCAACCGAGCGCTGGGCTGCACCACAGTAAAAATTTGTTACCAATTATAATTAAAAGGAATTCCCCTAACATTGTTATTGTAATAATTAATTTATATAAGAATAAAAAAAAATGTTGATTTTTGGGAGCAGTGACATGCGCATACCCCAGCGTACTACCCCACTTCTGTCGCATCCCATATGCCAGAAATAGCAAGCGAGGGGGATAAAAAAAAAGATGGTAAAATAGTATAATTAAGATTAATTATTTTTTATATATGATTGTTTGAGCGTGGTTTAGTTTATTATCAATTTACACAACTTTGATCCTTTTTTTCTCTCATTTTTTATTCTTTAAAATTCTCCAACGTTTCGGCTCTCACGCCATTCTCAAGGATACAACGTACAATATTGATGTCATTGCTTTTTTAAAAACCCAAAATTGCAGGGTAATTGCTCTTGTCACGTATAACTTTTTTTTTAAAAATTGATATTCTAGATTTAAACCTTTTTTAAAAACCCATTACAACTTGAAGGTGTTTTGCAAAAAATCTAGCATATCAATTTTTTAAAAAAAAGTTATATGTGACAAGGGCAATCAGCCTGCAATTTTGGGTTTTTAAAAAAGCAATGACATCAATATTGAAGGTTGTATCCTTGAGAATGGCCTGAGGGCCGAAACGTTGGAGAATTTTAAAGAATAAAAGATCAAAATTGTGTAAATTGATAATAGCATAATTAACGTGAGAAATTATCACGGGGCAGAATGTTGATCAGGACATGAATTAGCAAAAACATAATATAGGGAAGAGAAACAAAAACGGTATCTGTTACAAAAATTGTAATCAAGAGAAATTAAACTTTTCTATTCGAAATCAATTTGCGCTCGAAATAAAAATTTTGAAACCATAGAACCTTTAGACGAGAATCGTGAAGATAGTGGAACATTATGGGTAGGAATCAGCCATAGTTTTAAAGAGGTCAGTACTTTGTTTTTTGTGGAAAACGGAAAGTAAAAAAGAACAGACTCAGGTTCGATGAAGACTGCCTTCATATATATAAACAAAGAAAAGTTTTAAGTTAAAAACTGTCAATAGTCCCAGTGAAAACAATGTTACTTATTTCCGGGCCTTTAGTTATGCATAAAGTTCTTTGATATTCTGTAATTATACCTTTTATGTTATTGCTAACAATGAGCAATGTTTTTTTTCTTTAATAAAAAAAATTAAAGGTACTTATCAGGGAGATTTAAATACAATTCGATTTAATTGCTCATCGATCCCTGAGTTTAATCAAAATCTTTAAAGACGCTTAGAAGAAAATCGAAAAAAAAAATATTCATTTAAGTAGCCCTTCCGGTGGATTGATTTTAGTGAAAATGTTGCTGTCACGCCAGGTTTATACACCCACCTTCAATATTGAAATTCAGTTTTGTACAAATTTTCTTTTCTATGGGGACCTCAAAACATATATTTCCGTCGAAAACTCGAATTCGAAATTTTTCACATTCACAATACTTTCCCTTGATATATATTCTATATATAGGTATGTGAAAGTAAAAATCAATTAAAAGAAAATAAAATCAAGCAAAAAATGCTTATGAAAGTACAGCAAAACTATATAAGTTCCAATTCATAAAATATTAAATCTATAGATCTTTGAAAATTATCTGAAAAGAACTTTAATTTGTTGGTTATCAGCCATAAACCAACTAATTTTTTTGTTTTATTATTGATAGACTCTTTATCTGAAAAAAAGACCTGTGTTTTTTTTTTTTTTTTTTTTTTTTTTGAGCTAATGCAGATTTATATGTGACACTTTATCTACGCCTACTAGAGTAGAAATTAATTTTTACGCAAAGTATGATAGTATGTCAAAATTTTCTGCTTCTCCAAACTGGATCAAATATAACAAAAATAAAGTAAGGTGATGTGTAAAAGTTTTAAAGCGACATTATTTCACTGAATTAAAACTGCCGCATTGTTTGAACCAATCGATAAGCGCTCCAACATACTCGATTCCGTAAAAAAATATATACAGATGACAGGTGAATAGGGATCTGTTTCAAATATGCATGTGGGAGACATGCACTAGTGCTCTGGTCGGCACTTGATATTCCCTATATTCAAAATTTATTCAGACAAAAACTGGAGAAATCTCTATTGTCTGCGCTTTGTAATTTTATATTACAAACATACTCTTTAGAAAAGAAAAACATTTATTTTCTAAAATAATCCTAGAATAAATTAATTTGGTTCTCTCTGGTCGAAGAAGAGGCAATTTAACAATAAAATAAAAAATTAGCTTAATTACGACTGTAGTAATTATTAAAATTTGGTGTATAAAATATTTATTATTATTTATATATTGTTATTAATATTAATTAACGAATATTTTTATAACTGTTATTAATATAATAAAATAAAATGTTATTGAAATAAAAATCAGCATAAACAATCTGGTGCGTTGCATGCATCACACAACATTCACTGTATCACGCTACAAATTGAAATTAATCATCACTTGTTTTGGAAGTGATAATCATATTTTTATTAGGGGAATATAGTCGGGGGAGGGGGAAGAGTGCGGTCAGCAAATAAAAAAATTATATATTTATAGTTTAGAGCGTTTGTTAAGTAAGTGTTGTAGCAATCGGAATCTGCGAGCAGTTTCTTGTCGTTTCAGTCTTGTGTGTGGATTCCAAGTAAGTATCTTGTCTAGATACTATAATGGAGTCCTAAGTATTGAACCTGTTCAACAGGCATTAGTGGTGTATTTAGAAATGATACTGTAGGACAGGAGGGCAGAGGTTTACGACGGAGAGTAAAGGTGATCTGGTGGGATTTGTCAGGATTTTTTATGATTCTCCAGTTTTTACACCATTCTTCAATAGATGTTATGTGTGCCTGTAGTGTTTGTTTACAGAAAGTATACATGTGTTATCAGCGTATGTTGTTAGGACTGTGTTAGGGTGGGTTGGGATGTCAGCTGTATAAACCGTAGAAAGAATGGGACCTAAGATACTACCTTGAGGAACACCGGCTGAAAATTTTAAAGCTTTTACATATGGAACTCTACAGTTAGATATAATGGCAGTACAATGTTGATCGCCATTTTGAATTGGACTTAAAACATTTAACAGTGAATTTTAATTCTATAAAGTTAGATTTTAAGTATTCCATATCAGAAGGGGTTTGCTTAAGATAAAATGATTCATAGAAATATAGCGGTATATTGAAAATAATATAACTTGTAGAGAAGCGAGTAAGCCAAAGAGGATATAATAATGTTAAAGGGAATTTAGATAGTGGTAAATAATTGCTGAGATGAAACGGGTGAATTGATGTGGACAAAGTCCTGTGGCTAAGATGATGTTGAGTAAGGCTATAATGCTCTTACTGGCCGTGAGCGGCTGGAACCGGGTCACCTGTTCGAGGTGTTGCTGCTGCTGAGATTGGTGCCGATCTCCAAGCTGAGTGCTCCCATTGCCCCACTCGCTGCCTGCTTGGCCTGCCATGGTGTTTCTTCTAGGGTTTGTAACTGAATGAGGCCAGAACAGAACAGGCCAGAAGTTCGTGGAAGGTCTACAAGTTCAAACTTTTAGGGATTAGCACTATCTGTAATAGGTCTGATTGTCCTGTTCCCCCTAGATAGCGCCGATTATAGTGGTTTCTTTTGTCAGTAGATGGCGCTCCTGTTCACTTTAATATGATATAAGGATTCCCATCTTAAACTCCTAATACGTTGTTCTTACACCCAAGGTATATATATACCTCATATGCCTTCCTCTACTTTCAATTTCGCACGACTTTTCTATTTTAAAATAGGTTGACAGCATGCACAAGCACAAACAGACCATTATTTGAGACATGGTTAATTAGACACAGGGGATCTCAAAACTCCAATTTCTAACGAAAACTGAAATTTACTTTTGTTTGAAATCACGTTTCTTTTCTTAAAAATATATGGTTCATACATAGGTAAGTAAAAAATTAAAAAAAAAAAATTAACATCAAATAATTGAACTTAGTAATTTTTTTTTACAATAATGACACAAGACAGGTATTGATCTATTCTATTAACTTTTCAATAAACAGTAATTTGAGAATTATAACAGTGGCAGGATGCTGTACAAATTCTTTATTCATGAACCATGTTTATACAGATAATTGGAAAACTCGTTCAAAATAAACGAGCTCTGAAAGAGGGGGGGGGCAGAGAAAATACTGCTGATACTCATTTATCCCAGAAATTGTATTATGTAAAATAAAAACTGTTTCGGAAACACATATGAAAAAAATGTCAAGAAATATTGTGCTGAAGCAAACATTTTGACTCCTACGCGTTTAATACCATGTTATAAAATATGCCCATCAACAAAATATGAATATTTTAAATATTTGTATTGGTACACATTTTTGTAAAATCGATTTATTATATTTCGCGAAACAAGCAGAAAAAAAAGACAATTATTATGTATTTATTCTGTACCTCTGAGGTTAAATATATTACCAGACAATATTACATTTTGATTCAGATCTAAGTTAAAACAGATTGATGTAATTGACTTATTGTGTGTATTTTTTTAAATATACATAATCTATTTTACATTTCTGTAGCCGTGAGTTAACCTCGTGGGTTCAGGGGACTCCCCGGGGTCCATCCAGCCTTGTTAAGTGGGGAAAATCTGGAGGTTGGGCTATGTCATGAACAAATAACCTCTTTGCACAACCGTCGTTCAAGAGACAGTACTTCCTTACAAATTACTCAGCCCCTTCATGGGTTGCAGTGGTACATATTTCAATTTTTCTATTACAAGCAGATATAGAACAGTATATAAAATGTTTCTAAGATTACAAGAGTGTTTTTATACCTTTATTATTAGTATTGTTATTAGGGTTTATTACACCTTTTAAAACATTCAAATTTTCTTTTATAATCATCTACACCATCTCTATCAATCATCTATTTCTATGGACAAAATAAAACAGTTAAATATACTCGTAAAATTGTGCCTCATAAAAAAAAAAAATTATCACTGAGGTAAAGATTTATTAAAACTAATGATTTTCTAAATAAGTAATAAATAAACAAGCTAGACGTAAGATATAAAAATAATTCCCAATTCAATTAAAATAAATACATTAGACATAATAATAATTATTAAAATGAAAAACATTTCCAAAAGTTATTACGAGATAAAAGTAATTATTTAGATCAAATAAATATTACAAATAAATTGTGCCTCATAAAAAAAAAATATATCACTGAGGTAAAGATTTATTAAAACTAATGATTTCCTAAATAAGTAATAAATAAACAAGTTAGGCGTAAGATATAAAAATAATTCCCAATTCAATTAAAATAAATACATTAGACATAATAATAATTATTAAAATGAAAAAAATTTCCAAAAGTAATTAAGAGATAAAAGTAATTATATAGATCAAATAAATAAAAATATTAAATAGGCCCATTACTTACCTAGGTTCCCTATTAAAAGATAGATAGGGACTGAGCCGAAAGATTAGGAAAGTATATATGAGAAAGTTAATATTGAAAGTTAGAAAAGTAATATCAGTAACATAATAAAGCACAAAAATACTTTTCAGGACTTTTCGTTGAACGGATGTTTGAAAATTTTACATGCGTAGTTTTTGTCATTTGGACAAGGTGAGAATCCATTTCAATTCAAGTGTATATATCTTGCATGAAATGCTTCTATTTTAAACTCTTTAATTTTCTCATAGACAAATGAGTCGTTTATGAGAAAATCAAAATATAGTAGTGTTAGTGGCATCATCAAACATCATCAAACAGGGCTAGTGATTTTGATTCGTGGTTAATCAATTGTTTATAATTAAATTCATTCAGTTTATTTAATTATTTTTCTTTTATACGTCATTGTGTGCACTGAAATTAGAAAAAAAAACTCTACTCTGCCGCGTGTGATACAATAATGGTATTAGTGTTTAATTTAGTTACACTTATTTTATTTATATTATTTTAATTGGATAAAGTCACTTGAGAAGAAAATATGTATTTCATTTGTGTTGTTATAATTAAGTAATAGAGACAGTTGCTAAGGGTTCATAATCGTTGCTAAGACGTCGCCTAGTAACGGACTGATCATCTTCCTTTTTAGATGAGTTCCAGCTAATTAGTGGCAATGACCATTTGTAACCAGCCCTGTCTGCGTGCATTTGGTGTTATTTATTACCATTGTGAGTTTGTTAATAAACATTAATGTCCAGAACTAGACCTCTCTGCCTTTCTGGCCTGTAAGTGCAATATGAGTTGTTAATTAATCGGCTTGCATAATTCATTAAAATAACTAGACCCTGTCTGCCCTTAATAAGTGCTAGGGTGGCAATCATGGCTTTTGGGACATTTTGGCTATTCATGAACCACTATACCAACCTTGGACCATAGCAGCGGTGTATTTAGCAACAGAGCTGCGACCTACACATCTCGACAGCACTCTTCCTCTGACCTATCGGAGGGGATCAACCTTTCGTGTTTATTTTATATATTTATTAGTTTTTTATATATTAATTTCTATTGTTTTCATAATTTATCTAAATATTTTATTTTATCTAAAAGGCATTTTTATTTTAATTGTATTCATTGTTTTATTCATCTTTTGTTTATTTTATATTTAAGTTATACAAATATTTAAATTGACCAAATAAATATTTATATCCAAACCAGCTAGTTGTTTGTTCTTTTTAAAGCCTTCCAACAAAAATAGTCAATTTGAGGTCCCTTTAACTGGAAGATTCTGCTATACTTTCATATTTTAATATAAACCTGTGGTTTTAAATTTGTTATAGTTGCTAAAATGCAAAGAATAAAAAAATTGCATTATTATTACTAGAGAAAACCATTTAATTTCATAGATGATAAGTAAACGATGCTGTAGTAAAAAAACAAAACAAACAATAGACGAAAATGAAAAATCATGAGATTCCAGGCATAAGTCAAGAAAAGTAATTTATTTAAAGGATACTTACATTTATAGCAACAGTAACGGTAAAAAAACCGAAATTTTATCGTAATAATAAATTATGAAGGGAAACATTTTAATATCTTTTCAGAAATGTATATGAAATTTAATAAGGAAGATTTATCCAATCTAGAAAATTGTATTTACTATAGACACTATCCGATTCTCTCTATTGGTACTGTAAATAAATCTTTTTGTTTGTTCGCTCTCCTTCCTTCATTCCATTAATAATCCCTACCACGATTTATTTTTAACATTGTGATATTCTTGATATGGTTTTGAATTTAGATTAATATTATCTTTTTACTTTTAGGCATAATCTTGAACCAATTAATGTTATCTTATAAATTCAATGAAATATGATATAAAAATGTAAAGTAATAGCTTCATATTGAAATCTCTAGAGCTAATATCTGACTTGTGTGTATTAATTCAAACAAACAAATATCCCAAAATGATTCGGATTACCGAAATTCTCGTAGATTTATAATTGGTTGTGCTATAGAGATGTTTGGTAGCTTATTTGTAAGCCTTATTGCACGTGACTTCATTTTAAATATAGGATCAAAAACCTTAAAACAAAGAAATTATTTTACTAGTTTTCAAAATCTTGAATTAACAAAATCCCTTAAATACTATCTTAGATTTAAGAAAATAAATAAATGTGTGTTATTTCGGCTTATATTGGGTAGATTGATGCTGAAGAAACCGATTTATAGACCGAAAAGAGATGAGATCACGAGTATCTAAAATCTGAATGTTAAGTAGGTGTTAGAATTAATCATATGGCAAGGAAGAGTTACCTAATTTTGCTCCAAAATTATAAATGCTTTCGGATTAAGCATTTTAAAAATAATTTGAAGTATATTATGTTACCAAAAATATTCCTTATGGAGAAAAAAATTTGTTTTCTAGTTGAGTTTTTTCTTAGGATCAAAAACATTTTTTTTTTAAGGAGAAGAGGTCACTCTATCATTTCTTTTTCAGAAAGTATTGACATATTATCTACTGCAACAACTTAGTTCTAATTATTTTTCTGCGAGTAGGTACTTGAAGATAATATGTCATATTCAGGTAATTCATTTATTTATTCCAAATAATGTCAGTAATTTCTTTTATTCGTGTCCCACTTTCCTTCCTCCGTAAATTTTGCATGCATATAGCTAATACACCAATACAAGCCGAAATAACACACTAAAATCTAAGAATTCCATCTCATTAATATTGCCTAATTTCAAATTTTTGAAAACAAAAAAAGTAATTTTTTTGTTTTTATATTTGCCAATTTTGTATCAAATCAAAAACTATAAGGTTTAAACAATATTAGAAATTGACCTAGCACAATGCATTTTAAATCTACGAGCATTTTTGTTATTCGAATCATTACAAAATTCAAATGCAAGAAAAAAAATCGTTATATATTTAGTTGGTACAACTTATACACAAAAATTTGTTAGTGAGAGATGTAGATATTTACGCCTCCAGCAATTTTACGTGGAATAATAAAGAATGTACGTCATGTGAAATAAGAACGCTTATATAAATACAAAATATATTTTGTTATATTGTATTAAATGTTAAATTACATTATTATATTACACATATAAAAATGCCACATATAATGTTATCCATAATATTAAATGATAAATATGATAACTCAATTTTTATTAATAGTAAAAAGTTAGTAATATTCTCCAACATTTCTCAGAATTTTACTGTTTTGATACAAGCCAGATTTCTTAACTTCAAAAGTATTAATTTAGGATTTTATTTAATATTAAGGTTGTAATATAATTTTCATGGTTCATAATATGTGCTCAAATCTCAAATTTTTCAACTTTTAGATTTTGAAAAACATTAGATGAGTACCAATCCCCTTTCGTTTAAATGGTGGTATCCCTCTAGAATATGACTGCAAGTTAAATAAATCTCGCTTTGATAATTATAAAAATTAATTTTATTTGCTCATCAAAATGTATTTTCAAGCTTCTTTACATATCTTCTGCATTTCATTATTTGTGTCATATTACGAGTATTTTCTCTCCATTTAATGATCTTTGATACCATTAAATAGGAGGCTCATTAAAGAGGTGCATATAAATTATTCTCCAGTAATTGATATTTATCGAATTATGGGGTATATTGATAAATAAACGTTAAACATAATCCATTAAAGTGGCAATCGTTTTTATACAAGCTTCGAAATAAATGGATAGTACACAGACATATATATGCTCAAGTGCTAGTGATATAGATTGGTATTCGCAAAAGGGTCCGACTGAGAGGAGGCGAAGGAAGAAGATTCATGGATCACATCACTCACTGCCCTTTCCACTCCACCCTTAATGTATGCTCATCACAATCCTCTCACTCCCTTAGGGCCGAAGTATTGTGCGGAATTATCATTCATCCCTTCCAGGTATAATTACAACCTTAGAGCGAGTAGTGCCTTCTGGCTGAGTAATTACCTTGCGATAATCAGTAGGGCCAAGCCAATAAGCAGATTTGAATTAGCTCAAAGTTAAGTTGGCTTCAATCACAGTTACAATATTCAATTTTTTTGGAGGATATTTTAAAGGTTTTTCGGATTTATTTGCTGAAGGTTAATCTTTTCAGTTTATTTGTGTTTTCTGTTTTTTTATCTAATAATAAAATTACCCACATTTCACAAAACAAATTAATGCTAGAATACTTCTGAAAATTCTTAATTAAATGTGTAGAAAAGTTTTTTTGTGCTCGCAGTTAATAACCCTTTAATTGCATCCTAAACTCTCCAATCCCATATCACAACCTTAGAAGATGGTGCCGAAATTGGAGGATACAAATAAATCCCAAGAAATCCGATCAAATTACTATTACTCTTCATCGTAAACCTACCGACTGCCCTAAAGTATACCTTAATAATGTTGCTCAAAGCGCTGTGGAATAGATCCGCTCCCTTAGACTACATTTAGACAAACGAATATCTTGGACTCCTCCACACAAGACTGAAAAGACATGAAACTGTGCATCGATTCCGACTATTGCAACAAACGGTCGAAACCAATCTATTACAAAAGACTGATCTACCTGACTAAAATAAGGCCTATCTAGATACGGAGTTGAGCTTCCAATCCATAATCCTTCGTAAAATCCTCAATGCTCCTTACTTTGTCATAAATAAAACCATCCATGAATACCTTAATGTTCATGTGTAACCGATCTAGCCCGAACCAGATATCATTGCCCCCATTATAAACTACCTAACCACCCAAATCCACTAGTTTCTAACCATGCTTCTTCATCCATTCCTCACAATCCACTGAGGCGTCTGAAAAGAAATGGCCACGAGACCTGCTAATGTAAAAATGTTATTAGAGTGCTACCAAGGAGTAGTTTCTGTACGTGCCTGTACCTTGTCATTATGATCTTACAACAAATTTACTGGATGTATTATTATTTATTATTATGCACAGTTGTAAATGTCAATAAAAATATAATAAAGAATAAAAAATAATAATAAAACTTAAATTATCAATAAGGTTAGTGTTTAAGGCAAAGTTATTAATGAAATCAAAAGAAGTAATATACCTTTACATTAGCCAAGTATTTGTTATACATAAATAAGGAAAATGTACAATCAAAATATTTTAATCATATATCAGTCAATACAAACATTGCAATGACAGTCAAAATATATATTTAGTTTGAACATTAAAGACCTTAATGTTCCACATCAACCGATCTAGCCCGAACCAGATATCACTCCTTCCATTATAAGCTTCCTAGCCACCCAACTCCTCTAGTTTCTAACCTTGCTTCCTCTTCCATTCCTGACAATTCTCCGAGGCGCCTGAGAAGAAGATGGCCACGAGACCAGCTAATGTAAAACGTCATTAGAGTGCTACCAATGGGTAGTTTTTCTACACGCCTGTAACACTCCAATTTAACTGAGATAAGATTTACTAAATGTATTATAATGTACGATTGTAAATAGAACTCGACTAGCTGCGTCCAACGAACGAATATCCATCTCTAGTTCTTGTGTAGCCAATCTCATGACGTGAGGACATATCAGAAAGTATTTTTTTTATGTTTTAGGTTTTTATAAAATTCATCGACGAAAACACACTTTCACGTAAAAACTTGCTTTTGAGCATTACTGGCATTTTCATTCCTAAATAAAAGTACAAAATCAAAATAAAATAATTAGAATTTAAAATATACTTAAATGCAAACCTCATATCACTATAATAACGTATACATTTAGATGTAAATTGATATTTTCTATTAGAAACAAAAAAAAAAATAAAAACGTTATTCATTAAAATGATCATGGGGTGTGAGTCCAGCAGTTGTAATTTATGCCGTTTGTACGTGAGGGAGCGTTCTGTGGTATTTTCCCTCGTCCTACCCGGTACGGACTCGACAATCGTAAATAAAATCCTGAAGAATGTGTGGATTATGGATCATATCTGTGGGAAGAATGGGCCCATTGCCGACTTGGATATGAGAAACCATTATCATGAACAAGGACACAATAACGTTCGGAGTCATGACAAAAGGACTGGAAATATATATGAAATAGTACGGCGCAGATACTAAGGCAATAAAATGTGCTCTTTCTTTAACAGATATAGATTTTTAATTCCATCATTGTAATTGTATTACTAGAGGGTATATTTGAAATATGTGAAAAGAAATTATTGTTTAGTCAATCATGCAACGACACAAACGATTGTATTTTCATTTTATTAGTTTTTCCTTTTTTATTGTTGAAACATACAAAATATTTCCAAAGTAAAAAAAAAATTAACTTCCTTATAGGAATTATTCCTGTCTCTAGAAATTCAATATACTTTATGCCAAATTGCAATATTTTATATTTCGTAGTTGTTTTGATGTGACTCAGGTAAATCGATAAATAGATATTTATTTAGCTTCTTTAGTGTCTTCTTGACGTCTAGTAAATATATAACGTAAACCTTAAAGCTGAGTTAAATTTTTGGATCTTTGTTAGTAAAAGTCTCTTTTGAACAAATGGATACAACTCAACATTTAATACTGGAAAAGAATTTAAAAAAATGCACATGTAATGTATAACTTTAGATAAGAAAAACAAAACTTATGTAATCTAAGAATTAGTATAAATAATTTACAATTATACGTACTTATTCTATTGGCTTGATATACGTTTTTCAATAATCAATAATCCCCCCCCCTCTCTCTCTCTCTCTCTCTCTCTCTCTCTCTCTCTCTCTCTCTCTCTCTCTCTCATACTACAATCAAGGCTTTACCACCAATTATTTAATAACTATTAATTTTTTTAAATTTTTAAATTAAGATTATATTTCTTATTCGTCAAATTATTTTTATTATATTTTAATTTATACATTTACACTAGAAAATTGTAAGTCTAGTATAAGTTGCAAGTGCTTTCTCTAATAGTAAGATATTCCGAACTTTTCTGAAAATTATTTTAAATACATAGAATTTTTAATCGAGTTATGTATTATTATTAAATAAAGGCAATTTTGTAGTTAAATTTATTAATTATGAGGAATTTCCATAGCAACAAAAAATAAAAAAATAAAATAATTTAATAGAAATATAAACATTGAAATATATATATGTAAGTATTGTGTGTGTTGATGTATATATCATGCATAGATCAAACATGATACAAAATAAATAAATACTATCGAATATTTTATTTATATTTAATAGAATTTTTTAACAATTATAGTGTAATTATAAATTATTATAATAATTATCTATAATGCGGTTCGGCAAGATAAGAAGAAATCTTGCCGCAGGGAGTGCTGTTTGCCTCCCCATTTACCAGAGAACCTTTTATCCGTGCGGTGATATACAGCTGAATGTGGCATTTCCCTCCCCGAACGTACACAGAGACCCATGCTCCAGTAATACTATACCTTGCTTAGTGATATTCACCGCCATTGTCTCGATGAAACAGAGAATATTGTGAGAAAACTTCACAATGAACTGCTAATGAAGCTAGGTTCTAACAACTCTACCCACAAAATAGAAATATTTTGTCCCCTATTATATCATCTGAATATGATGGAATTTCACAATCACTGTGGATTGTTTACATTGTAATAGAACTTTGGTATTTTTGTGAGAAAATAATATTACACAAACCCTCCATATTTAGTCTAATTAAACTTAGCATAGAATTACATGTACACTCGATATTCCCTATGTTCATAATGTGTCGACTGTTCACTGCTAATTTTGGAGGGTATAGTGTTTCACCTATGGTTACTGAATCATGGAATTATTTTTTAATTTTGATAAATGGCAAATTACTGTTAAGTATTTTTGATTAGTGACGCCACGTATTCTTTTTGCCATTGTGAAGATTACAGAAAAACAGTTAAAATGAAACTAAATGTACTAAATTAGTAGTAGTAGGAGTTAAATAAAATAAGTATGATATAAAAAAAGTAAAAGATAAATATTGAACAAGCATAGTGATATTTTGCGGTACCTGAGCTCTGTACCAACGAATTGGTATTTATATTGATTCAAATTGGTATTTATATGGTACACAGCCGGATTCAAACCCGGGTCCTGGGAGTTAATTGCACATTCTCTCACCACAGAGCTACCCGCTCCCACGAAAACAATAAGAATGATAATTATCAAACTTTTATTACATGATGATACGAATCCTTTAGCATCCACCATCTACAATCCTCAAACTCACTAAATCTCGTTAAAAACTATACAAGATCTATTAAAATCCTCCCGAACATCCCCAGAAACTTTCATTTCTGCACAGTAAAATAACTTAAAACAACAAGATACTTTTTTGCCTATTTTATGTTGATCTCAGTTAAAAATAATATATTTCTATCTCACGGTTCAAAAAGTGAGAAGCACTGTTCTTTAGTTTCAACATCTCCAGTTGATTTAATGGTGCAAGAATGGAACAACGTCTCGTTCTCAGATACTTGAGATACCTAAAGGTACATATACA
The DNA here is from genome assembly GCF_000696795.3 of Halyomorpha halys. Taxonomy (NCBI): domain Eukaryota; kingdom Metazoa; phylum Arthropoda; class Insecta; order Hemiptera; family Pentatomidae; genus Halyomorpha; species Halyomorpha halys. The sequence continues at coordinate 1,415,266 of NW_027116348.1, read as the reverse complement.
AAGCAGCCTAAACAATCTTAAAATTTAATATCAGGCCTGTGGAACAGAAAATGTGTGATAAGGACACTTTTCAGCATCTCAAAGTATAGTATTGTTTGTGCTTATATTACATCCGTAAATTGTAAGTAGTTTGAGGATGCAGCTCAAATGTATTAAGTTTATCTCTGAGAAGAAGAGAGTCGGTTTCAGGAGCACAATACGAGATCTTAGAGTTTATGTAGTTTTTTTTTTTTTTTAACGGGATACTTCAAAACTGAATTTGCATAAGTTATTTCCAATATGATCTCAGTAATATCTTCTAGAATAGTGCTACCTCCTTATCGTTTTTATAGTTTTTGTAATACATCATAAAATATGTATTGATGAATGTGCTAAAATGGAAGCAGACAAGAATTGAACTACTTTTTAAGCCTTTAGAATTAGGAACAGGGTTTTCCAACTTAAAAAGCCCCGAGAGTAAAAATTAAAAACTTGAAAATGATTGTGGGCCACCATTAATTGAAGGGGTTAGTGGATGAAGGGGCTGTGTAAAAATTGTTGAATGTTTAATGTGGATGAAGGAAGTAGGTGCTTATCTAGCTAGTGTGAGGTACTAAACCTCAAAATCAAATTAATAACTGAGATACCTAGATGTAGCAGGGGTTGTGTACACTTCAAATCATAACAAACTTCAACAGAAAAACATTGAACTCTGTTTCTTTAAATTTACTACTTGTACCATAACCCATTCAACGACTAACCCAATTACACACTTTAAATTTTAAAGTTTCAATAAGGTTAGTGTGTAAGGTAAAGACATTGATAAACCAAAAGTATTAATACTTGCTTATGCTGGCCAAGTATTTGTATTACATAAATAAGAAAAATTTAAAGCAAACATTTTATATCATTTATTAATCGATACAAACATTGCAATGACTATCAAAACATTTTTTTAGTTTGAATATTGTGCTTGATTACTTGCGCTAACCAACCAACGAATATCCACCTCTAGTTCTGTTGTAGCCAATCTCATGAAATGAAGTTACAACACATCAGAAAATATTTTTCTGTTTTGGATTTTTATAAACTTCATCGAAGAAAACACACTTTCTCGTAGAGACTTGCTTTCGAACATTACTGACATCTTTATTCCTAAATTTAAAAAAAAAATGTTTATATTAAATTATAAAATCTCTTTAAAAAGGAAGGCGTTTTAAAGTCTTTTTTTGTGTGTGTAATAAGTCCTTGTGGGCCACAATAATCGGTATCCGGGGACTATATGTTGGACAACTCAGATCTAGAAAATGTTTACTCATGCCCTGAGAAAACAGCAAATAATTCTCCAACCAACCAACAAGCTATTATTTTTTTGTCCTCATTTTCATATCATAGTTGTAGTTTGTTTAGTTCCATTATGTACACCCGCAAAAGACACGAGTTGTCCAACTCCTATAGGCAACTTTCCTAATCTGTATTTGGAATGTTGAGATTCATTCTGTGGGTCCGCCACTATCTCGGATAGCGTAGTCTATAACCTTTACACGCACATTTAAGCAATGCAATTTTTATGTATTACTCTGTGAAACATTTTATTATAAAATATTATTTTATAACGCTCTGACTGTACTTATTTTACCGTAAACAGCTCTGTAATAATAATTAAATACAAATTCAGATAGTGCCTAATTGTTTGTTTCAGAGTAAGTAATTGTTAATAAACTTTTTATCTTAATATGTAATGGGTTGTGCGTGATATAATTATCAGTACGTCATGACAATATTGAGCAGTCTGGAAAAATATATTCTTTGACATAAAATCAGACAAGAAAAATTTTGGAGTTCGAAAAAACGTAATGTTTAATTATGATCTCACTAATATAAATAACGGTCGAAATCCTAAAAAAAATTTTTTTACTTAAATGACCCAGATAAACTAAGTTATTTCATGTACCATTTTAATTTGCAGTGGTGTTTTATACATTAAAACGATATGTTTAATAATGACTAATAATCTTTATATAATTATATTTATATATATTCATTTTTTAATTGTTATGTGTAATTTATACATGTGATAACAAAAATTAGATTCTGAAGCATTTACATGTACATAGTTTTTTTTTTTGTTTTTTTTAGTAGCACTTTAACAAGTAAAGAGAGGTAAAAAGTTTTTCCCAGGGGGAAACTACTCAACCAGTAGAAAAAATCTTTTTTCTATCATGCCAGAAGAATAAACTCTGGATTTCCATTTCCAATCCATCCCGTATCACCACAATCTAATTGTTCCGGGTTAAAAAGAACGGAGATTCGCTTCGTTTACTCCGGATTCTGCTGATCTAAGGGAGTAATGGAAGAGGCGATTTTGAGAATTTATATTTACAACATTTTTTTTTTTATTCAGTAAAAAGAGTTCGTTCATTAATTATTACTTTTAACCGAATTACTTTACTTGTAATGCTGTTTTCGCTTTCTGAAATTGAATAAATCAGAATACACTACACATTACCAAATAGCCCTTTATGATTTAACATAAAAAATAATTAATTAAATTCTGTAACAGTGGCAAGCTAAGCAAATTAAGTAATTCCTGGAAATTAAGGATTTCCAGATTTATACTTTTACATTTAGATATACGCCTGAAAACAATCTTCCCTATTTATATCTTTTATTCTTCCCAATCAACTATTTAGGGCTCTTCTCTCATCTTTACAGTAACTAAATTTCTATTCCATACAGTTGAAAATCTTTTTAGATGATTTTCACATGTTATACACATTTTTAACTCTCAAAACAATTTTCACCATTGGAATCTTCCTCTTTTTATTGTATTGAGCTGTTAGTGAAAATGCTCCTTCCAATTTTTATCAGTATTTATTTCGTTTTTATTATCTATGTTTCAGTACTCTCCCCCCATCTTCAGGATCACTAAATGCTATTTATATGATAGTGATAAAATAGGTTTAAAAGTTATTTTACCTTTTAGAATAAGCGCCTAAAAACAATATGAAAATATTAAAAATAAGTTTAAGGAAGTCTGTATAAAAAGATAATGGAAAGACATTTAGTAGTCCTGAAGAAGAAGAGCTCAAAAATGTTAAGAAGAATTAAGGGTATAAATAGGAAGGAATATTTTCATATAAATACTTAATACAATAAGATATATCCTTCCAATGGTAAAAAAAAGTTTATTAGTTTATCTACCTGAAAAACAATACCATAGTTCAGCTACTATGGAAAATTATATTGAAATATTAGCTAAAAACGGGAAGAGGATATTTTAAGATAGTTCAATTGAGCAATATTTAAAAAGCACCTGAAATTAAAAAACGGCATGAAACCCTCCACTCCCTCCCTCTATAGCCATACTTATCTGACTTGTCAAACAAACAATATAAGTGAGTATGTTGGTCGATGTACGACATGTCACAATCTTACAAGAGGAGATCATAACACAAAAAAAAGGCAATCCTTCCCTGCCGGACCCGACCCGCTAATATTAGCTTAAAACGGGAAAAAAACTTTAAGTTAGGTTAATCTATAAATATTTAAAAAGACCCTTAAATTGAAAAACGGCATGAAGTCAGTTCTATTTTTTCAAATATGAGAGCATAAAATAAGTTTTACATCCAAAAAAGAATTTTCAGATTAGGTAAAGCTCAAAATATACTTATGAAATATGTTGGATTCACTGTTTCCATAGAATATCGAAGACATGTAAAACTAGAAAAATATTTGTTTTTTAGGTGAGAGGGATAAAAAAGTATAATTATTACTATTGAGGGTTAATTATTGCTTGAATAATTATTTAGAGTGGACGTCATATTTTTTTAATCATTTTTTGGACTGCTAAGAGGAAAATTAAGTGATAAGTTGAAATTTTTTTTGTCGACACTAACTCTACTTTAGATAGAGTTATGTCGCGTTATGTAATATTATGTCGCGTTGGGGATAAAACATTTCAAATAATATTTTTGTTATCCAATTTTAGCTGGACCAATACAGATTCATTATTGACAAAATTGTAAAATAATCACAGCTTAACTGATAATTTCGCCATAATGTCAGTTCTGAAGCGTTGATTTTGTTCAGGCAAAGGTATGTAGCGAGAGTACTGGACAAAAAGTAATTGCAATTACAATTACTGAAATTCTAAACTAGTAAATAAAACTACAATTATGATTAGTAATTTAAACTACTTGATAAACCTCTGTAATTATAATAATCATTCGAAATTATAATTAATTACAAGTTAAAAAAAAATAATCGCAACTATATATTACTGTATTTTTTTTTTTTTTTTAGGTTGGTTCTACAGACCTTGTTAACGATCTTAAACCGCCCTAACCAGCCTTCTCTAGGCCTGCCTATCTTTAGGCTACTGCTTTCCAGTTTTCTGCATGCTGTTCTTTTGCATATTTGTTGACTCCGTCTATTCATTTGGTTTTTGGCATCCCACGTGGTCTCTTGCCTACTATATCAGAATTCATTATTCTGTAGAGGCGTCCTGATGGATGCTTCAAGCCACACGCCCCCCCCCTTCATATGTCGTGAGATATTGATTGACCGGTCCTTGCAAGCAGGTCATTGTTAGTTCTTCTCCATGTGTTAAGGTTTTGTCCCCAGATCGCAACTGTCCTGGTACGGAGGGCTTTCTATTCAAATCTCTCAATTACTCTTTTCTTTTCTAGGGTACCTGTCAAAGCCCAGGTCTCGCAGCCTTATATGAACGTCCTTGAACTCCCTTAATTACAGATTTTTCATGATTTCAGTATTCTTGAGAGAGAAAAGAAGGCTCTGTTTGTGGTTGTTACACACTGGTCTATCTCAGTCCGTCTTTTATTGATGTTATTGTGGGGCCGACTGTCTACTTTCAGAAACCGTCCATGTAGACCATGTCATTAAGGTGAATTTTTCGGCTTACAATCATATATTTTGTTTTATCTTAATTTACTTGAAAGTCAATTTCCTCCGATTCTCTTAATAAAGTCTTTACTAGCGACAAACATTATCTTTGCTACCTGTATGTAGCGAAAATTATTATCTTTACTACCTGTATGTAGCGAAAAACATCTCATTTCCATTTTTACATCCGAACCGATGATATACGTTGTTAAAATAAATTTTCTCTTTATTGAAGTTATACAGCGATAAAGGACTTGCTGGTATACATTGTTACAGTCAGTAACAGTAACAGTTTCTATTTTAATTTAATTCTATTCTACATTAATAAATATCTCCCAATTAAACTAATTAATTGTGAAACAATTTCCTCCATTGAATAATATAATGAATAACCTGTTTTGTAGATCATATTCCTCTGTTTGGTAGACCTTTTAGAATACCTAATTAATTATGCAATAAGTTAAACAGTGATTTGAACTGAGAACGTTGGGAGCATTGCCTGAAAGTTCCCGAGTAAGCGATATTTCTCTGATGGATATAGCATGTTGGAAACTCGACTCACACAACAGAGATAGGACATTAGACTAAGTTAATTTCACGATGAGGTTCAAATATAAACATAATGGAGAAAAGATGCTAAATGATAATTAAGTAAAAAATTTTAATATATATTTAGAATTATTTTTATAAATCTAGTTAGAGGTCTTTATTGTATAAAACAATATAGTTTTTTTTCGACCAAATAAGAGGTTAGTACAGGAGAAATTTTACAATCACAATTTCTAATTTATGGAGTATTATATTAATTGAATACACTGTTATATGAAGGTATTGTCAATGAAAAGTTTCTTTAAAGTGATTTGAATCAATCATTCGCAAACCAATACATTAAAAAGGATTCAGTTGTGGTTGAATGTTTCTTAAATTTAAAACAACGAGAATAGCTTGTAACATTATATGATTATTTATACAACAAGAACGATTAAAATTAAATATTAGGTCAATTGAAATAAATAAATATAT